>NW_028230439.1:3690446-3990446 GCF_043228905.1 Azolla caroliniana | reverse complement strand
GTATGGCCGGAAACCGTCTCCGACTAAGGTGGAAGCCATCTCCGCAATGAAGCTCGATTGTAACTCGGTCACGGAGGTGCGGAGGTTCTTGGGAGCGTGCGCGTTCTACCACATATGGATCCCGCATTACGCCCACGTTGCCGAGCCGCTATACGGGTTGCTGAAAAAGGGGCGAAAATTCGAGTGGCGAAACGAGCATGCGGAGTCGGTCCGGAAGATGAAGGAGGCTCTTGCTGCAGCTCCGGCACTCTGAAAGGCTGTCTACGAGAAAGGCATTCCCATCTACATAACGGTAGATACAAGTCCGACCGGGATCAGATGGGCCGTCAACCAAGAAGATGAGGACGGCATTCGGTTCCCAATCCGGTTCGGCGCGAAGGTCCTCAGCGAGCGAAAGCGAGGATACGCCCAGGTTAAACGCGAACTTTGAGGTATCGTTTCGGCAGTAAAGGCTGATAAAGACTATCTGATCGGGACAGAGGTGATTATTGAGACGGACTGCCTGCCGATTCTCGGCATGGTTTCCGGATGCGCAACCCCGGATCTGGCAATGCTCAGGTGGATAGCGTACATCAAGTCCCTGGATCCGGAAATACGACACATTTCCGGGAAAGACAATGCCATGGCCAACATGCTTTCGAGGGCGCGATTCGACGACGAGGCCGGCATGGTTTCGGAGGATGAGGAAGTCGGCGTGAACTTCTTCGAGGTGGCTTACGTAACAACCGAGGGAGGGAGCACTCCGGCGCTTAACGATTTCGACGAGAGCAAGTACAATGGGGAGTGGCTGCAGATTGGGGGATTCTTAAGGACGATGACGTCGGACGCATCATGGACAAAGAACGAGGCCAACCGGATCCGGAAGAAAGCATACCGATTCTTTCTCCGGGACGGATACTTGTGGAAGCACCCGAAGAAGAGAAACGGCATCCCGCTCCGAGTGGTGGCGATGGAGGAGGAACATGAGGAGTTGCTGAAGGCCTACCACGACAGCCCCTGGGCTGGACACCGTGGGACGTGGGTCACGTTCGAGAAACTAAAGGGGAAGTACTAGTGGCCGAGGCTGTATCGGGACGTGCATCGGTTCGTGACAACTTGTGAGAGTTGTCAGATGCACTCCATAGTCCGACATCGGGACGAGCTTCACCCGACTTACCCTCCGGCCATCCATTTCAAATGGATGGTAGATTTGGTGACGATGCTGATGGGCGTAGGGCAGATGCGATATCTGGTGCTGGCCCGGGAGGACCTGACGAACCAGGTGGAAGGCTGAGCCCTGCAGAAAAAAACGACCGCAGCCGTGTGTCGGTTCTTGATCGAGGACGTGATATGCTGGTATGGGTGCATCGGGAAGATCGTGGCTGACTGCGGGGAGTTGGACGCCAAAGAGGCCGAGGAGTTGTTCAACCGGCTAGGGGTCAAGCTCTCGCTCACCACAGCATACAATCCGGAGGCGAACGGGAAGGTGGAGCGCGGACACGGACCGATCGTCAAAGCGCTAGTCCGGGCATGCGGAGGCCAGGTCGAGAACTGGCCACGACTGTTACCCTATGCCTTCTGGGCGGACCGGACAACGCACAATTCGGTAACCGGGTTCATGCCGTCAGAGCTCATGTTCGGACAGAAGCCGATCATGCCGATGGAACGGACGATCTCCTCTTGGGCGACAGTAGACTGGAGAGACGAGATGAGTCGGGAAGAACTGCTAGTGGCGCGTATACGGCAGCTCGAGCGGAGGCCAGAGGACGTGGAACGAGCGGCGGAGAGACTTCGGACGGCGAGGATGAAGAACAAAGCCCGGTTCGACCGAACGCACCGGCTCCGACCAAAGAAAATCGAGGAAGGCGACTGGGTGCTAGTCTACGACAGCAACCTCGACAACTAGCACCGAGCAACACGGAAGTTTGCAAAGCGGTGGTTCGGGCCTTACATGGTAACGAGCGCCAACGACAACGGGACGAATCACCTGGCGGACCTCGACGGTACGAGAATGGCGATACCGGTAGCAGGGAAGCGGAGCAAAGCGTTCAAGAAGCCCCACGACGGCGAACCGGATCTAAGAGGCCTGGACAGCGACGACGAACAGTCCGAAACGGAGGACGAACCGATGGACGAGGAACCGGAACCCGGACCGGTTTTCTCCAATTTTGGCGCATACCGGTGGATGCGCGGTTAGGTGGGGGCGGATGTCGTGAAGAAAACCGTCCCTTAGCGCAATCAGTGCATAGCGCGCGTGGCTCTTCACACGTGCGCGCCCCTTAATGTATATAAAAGAGAATTAGGTACAAAGGTATATCCTAGGTAGTTAGATTCGGTAGGTAGGAAGTTAATGAGGAAAACGGCTCCCTTCTTGAAGCTATAAAAGAGAGGGAGACGCGGGGAGAAAGGGATTGCGAATTGAGGAGGACGAAGTGTTGTCGGACCGTAACCGAACGCTTCTCCTCTGTTTTCTATTGCTCTTCTCTGCAGGTTTTCGGGAGGCTCGCGCTGCTTTGAGGAACGCCTGTGTGCTTCCGACAGCACCTCCATCCTATCCCCTTTCGTGCGTAGACGAACAGGCATCGGCATCTGTTCGCCGGCCTGTTCGGTTGTAACCGCTCGCGTGCTCTATTGTTTATTTGTCATACGTTAATATACAAACATTTGTGTCTCTCTGTCTCTGTGTCCATTCACGTCTTCTGCGTTGACGGGTCGTGCCCCCTGTGTTTCTTTGCTCATACGTAACCGGGCGTCTCTCTCTTTCTCTTTCCCCTTCTATCCCTTGCTCTTCGGTTCAAGACCCCGGTGGTCCCGCCTCGTTTCTCCACGCACGCGCGTAGTAACGCGACAACGTTCCAAAAACTTTAAGAAAGAAATTGGACTATAAATGCAGAAAATGTATATTCCTTGGTTATGGAATTGATGGGCAATTTGGATATCGCTTATGGGACCTTGACACACTTACTGTGGTTAGAAGTAGCGATGTTGTTTTTTATGAGAACAAAATGCATAAACAATTCGTAAAGGAGGTAGAAGTGAGAAAGGTTATGTTTAAGGATATTGTGCCTTCTATCGATGTAAAACAGAAAAATCTTATTGATGTAAATGTTTCTACATGTGGTTAGTGTCGAAAAACTGCTATTAGTCAACATGATGATGCTCAGCACAATGATGTGCAAAATGATTATTTTCATCAAGAATATGCTCAGAATGATGTTTCTCATGCACAACCTGATGGTATTCAGGTTCAAGAATCACTGAGGAGATCCACGCGTTGTCGCGTTGTTACGCGCGTACGTGTAAAAGGGGTGGAACCACGGGGGTCTCGGACTAGGGAAGAGGGGAAGCCGTGAAGACGATTCCCGGTGGGTTCCAGAAACCACCGAACGGGAGAGAGAAAGAGAGAGAACGCGCGCTTGACTCCGACTCACACCCACACACACACCGCGCCGAACCAACTCACACCCTTATGCACAGAAACGCAGGGAAGGGAACACCAAAACACCCATACAAACAGAGACACGAGTATGCACAGAAGGATACTAGTATGTATATTACAAAGGGGGAGAATACAATCCCGACTTCGAGCCGGACCATGGTAGGGTAGGTTACAAGAGCAGTCTGTTGCCAAGCTGCCGTCCGGGGAGCTCTCGGGCTCGTCACGCGGAGCGGGGTCTTGCACAGGAGACCCAGCAGAGACAGCCCTCAACGGTCGACCTCCCCGCCAAGAAGAAGAAGAAGAAGAAGAAGGAAAAAAAAAACTAACTCTAAACCTAACGATATACCCTCTAACACAAAACGGGCAACCCTTTAACAAAGGGCGCTCCCTTCCTTTTATAGAACAAGGAGAGGGACGTGTTACAATGTGGGATAAATCCCGACTTACATGGGATCGTCTGTCCCGACCGGACTACTCTTCGGCACCATAAAGGTGCCCTCATTATTCACACTAAATGTACAAGGGTGAGCACACATGTTGCACCCCGCCGATGTAGCCAATGTTTCCCGGTTTCCGCCTCTGGCCGAAATTCTTCACGACATCCGCCCCCACCAAACCGCACGTCCACCGGTACGTGCCAAATGCGGTGAAGGGTGAGAGATTTCGGCCGGTGAGAAACCGGTCAACCGTGATCCGCATCCCAGCTCGCTGCCGGTTCGAACCGTCAGCTTCGGTTCTTCCTTCGCGCTTACCTCCCCGTAGGCTCGTTCGACCCGTCGATGGGTCCTTCAACGCGATCTCCGTAGTACGCGTACTTCCATTGGCCCTTGTTCGGCCGTATGCACGCCCCGCTCTCTGCCGTATGCCCGATGTCCTCCACTTGAGGAATGCCCATAGTGGCGCGCTTCGCCTTTCCCGTTTTGCGCTGCTACAACAGGTCCTGAGTCTTCCGCTTGCCGTCATGCCCTCGCCCCCACCAGCTTGTCATCCCGGGCTTGCCGTGTCAATCCTCGCTACTCTGACTGAGCTGCCCAGATCTACGAAGCGAGTGTGGAGGATCCTCCTCCGGACACCCTTGTCATCCCCTTACTCCGACCCTGTGCAGTCCATTATGCACTCGTCACCTCGTTCCCGGCACCTCCCTTGTGCCGTCTTCCGCTTCCTTTGTTCGGCTCCGCCCGTGCCGAACACCGTCCCGTAGTCACGCTTCGATCCAGCCCGCGATGGCCACTTATGAGACTCTTGTTCCGTCCCAGGTGTGCCTTTCCGGCCTGACACACCTCCCCGTGTTCGCCCTACGGGCTACTTCCGAAACCGTAACCGGCCTGTGAGGGTTTCGCACTTCGTTCGCCCCGTCTTACCGACTCCTGATCCGCTACCCCGTGTCGTTGGGTCCCGTTCCCTGCCGCCACCGTCCTTCTCCCTAGGTCTCACGTTGCCACGTTGGCCGAACTGTCGGGGTCTCCGGATCAGTGTGAGGGTCCCATAGGACCGGTCTTTGTTTCGTCGCTTGCCGAGATCCGGGTGTCTTTTGTTTGAGTCCCTCCCGGACTCTCCTCGTGTCCTCCGCGTAGTCGGGTCCCGTTTCCCGCCGCCACCAACCTTCTCTCTCGGTCTCATGTTGCCACGTTGGCCGAACTGCCAGAGTCTCTGGTTAAGTGTGGGGATCCCGTAGGACCGGACTTCCTTACGTCCACTCACCTCGCCGGAAGGTTTGAGATGGTCCATAGCCACCTTGCCGGCCTCATACCTCCTTGCCGTTCGTCGCCTCCTGTCGTTCAATCACGTTCTCCTGCCGCCACCGATCTCCCCTATAGGACTCACGCCGACACTCGGGCCGACCACCGGATCGGTGTGAGTGTCTTCGTGGGACCTCCCCTTCTGGCTTTGGTTGCCCGCCTTGCCGCCACCACCGTCCCTTACTCTAGGTCTCACACCTCCTCTTGTCGTTGGCTGCTGGAGTCTCTAGAATCGGTGTGCGTAAGGTCCTAGGTGCTCCGCTCTACCTTCGCCATTCTCTACTGTTGGTCACGTTCACCTGCCGCCACCGTCCTTTCCTATAGGACTCACGCCGGCACTCAGGCCGACCACCGGATCGGTGTGAGGATCTCCGTAGACCGCCCATCCGTAGCCCTTTGCCTTCATCCCCTCGCCACCACCGTTCGTCACTTTAGGCCGACCGCCGGTTTCTGTAGAACCGGTGTGAAGGATCCTCCTCGGGCTTGCCATATCTCTAACCCTTATCCCGGGTCTTCCTTCTTTCGTAAGTCGAGAGGGTAGCTCGCTCCACACCCTCTCCTGTGGTACCAACGTACCGTGTTCCCGGCCTCTTCGTAGGCCTGCTCTCTTTCTCCCTCCCGGAACGGTCATCCGGGAGTCCGCTCCGCCCGGTTCTCGTCCGGGTTGTTCGTCCTTCTCCGGTTTGCCGGGTCCCGTTCTCCTGTCGCCACCAGCCTTCTCCCTAGGTCTCACGTTCCCACGTTGGCCGAACTGTCGGGCCTCCGGACTGGTGTGGGGATCCTGTAGGACCGAACTTCGTTCTCCTCTTCATCCCTTGTACTTCTCCCGAACTCGTCGTTTCTCTCCTCTTCGCGTTCTCGCCTCCATCCTCCATCTCTTTCGGTCTCACGTTGCCACGTCGGCCGAACTGCCGAAGTCTCCGGATAGGACGTGGGGTAACCGATTTTTGCAACGTCTTTTGGTGACTCGTCTGGACCACCGCCCCTTTTAGTGGTGTCGGTGGATAGCATCCGCTCTGTGATCAATCAAGCCCCGCCTGAGCTTGATTCTCCAATGTCCGGAGTTTCGGCTCCGATGCCGACCTTGCCAGACTCGTTCCGAACCTTTGATCACCTTCCTTCGAATTCTCGACCATCGCCCAGTCGGTCTTTCTCCCCATGTAAAAGAGGGCGGCTCGTCCCGCACCCTCTTCCGTATCGGCCCCTTCATGCCGAATCCGGCCTCAGTCGAACAATCCACGACCGGATTACGCTCCATCCGAATCGGAATGCCAATCTTCTCATGCCGCTTCCGTCCTCGGCCTCCTCGCAAGTCGTTTCCCATCCATCTTCGCTGGCATCATGCCAGGACTCCTCGTCGGTGCCTTCGTTCTCTTCGGTCTCATGTCAGCACACGGGCATGACCGCTGGAGTCTCTGGAATCCGCGTGGAGGGCTCTTCTCCGCTCTCGACCATGTCCTCGGTCGGCAAGTCTCCGCAAGTCGAGAGGGCGTTTTGTTCCACACCCTCTCCCGTGGTATCGTGGTACCGATCTTCCGCCATCTCGTGGGGCAAGACCATCTCCTCGGTCTCAGCTTGGGGCCTCGATCTTTCCTCTTCCTCGAGCATCGCCTCGAGAGCTGCCTCCGCAATCCTGGCCCCAACGCCGACCTTTGCCAGCTCCCTTTGCCGTTTGGCATCTTCCCGTTGTGATGGCACGCCCTCGTGCGTCTTCCACTTAGCCTTCTCGGCTCGCTCATCATCTAGCCGTTGGCACACCCTTCCGACCTTCGACCAGTCCTCTGTAAGCCCATTCGCTCCGTCATCGTCTTCGAGCTCCATCTCGATGGCCTCCCGTTCCGCTCGGTCGATCGACTTGACGAACAATAGGACCTTGTCCATCCCCACCAAACCTTGTTCCCGCTCCGGGAGCCGAGCAAGCCGTCGCTCGAACTCTCGGAACGCCTTCGTCGCGCCCCGGTGGGTCTTTGCCGATGCGATCCACTGGTCGAAGTCGTGTCGTCCCTGGCTCTTCCACCGTCCTCCATATTCCTGCAGGAGCGCCTCTACAAAGGCCTCCCACGAACTATGAGCTTGTCGGAGCTCCTTTACTTCCGCGTGCATACGGACGGCGACAGCCCGACAGAAGAATTCCAGCCTCAACGTTTCGTCCACGTCTCACTCCTCCATTTCCGCGTTGTAGGCTTCCAAGTAAGATGGGACTTTGTCCCCGTTGAAACGGCCGACTCTTTCGACCACTCGCTCAACCGCTTGTTGCGCTGCTTCTCACCTCATCACCACTCGTGCCGACTCCAACACCACTTCGGCCACCATCGCCGCGAGGTCGTCGCCTTCCGACTCCATCCTCCCTTGCCGCCTTTTGACATCGGGTTCACCAAAGATGTAGCGTTGTTATGCGCGTACATGTAAAAGGGGCAGGACCACGGGGGTCTCGGACTAGGGAAGAGGGGAAGCCGTGAAGACGATTCCCGGCGGGTTCCAGAAGCCACCGAACGGGAGAGAGAAAGAGAGAGAACGCGTGCTTGACTCCGACTCACACCCACACACACACCGCGTCGAACCAACTCACGCCCTTATGCACAGAAACGCAGGGAAGGGAACACCAAAACACCCATACAAACAGAGACATGAGTATGCACAGATGGATACTAGTATGTATATTACAAAGGAGGAGAATACAATCCCGGCTTCAAGCCGAACCATGGTAGGGTAGGTTACAGCAGCAGTCTGCTGCCAAGCCGCCATCCAGGGAGCTCTCGGGCTCGTCACATGGAGCGGGGTCTTGCATAGGAGACCTAGCAGAGACAACCCTCAACGGTCGACCTCCCCGCTAAGAAGAAGAAGAAAAAAAAAAACTAACTCTAAACCTAACGGTATACCCTCTAACACAAAACGGCAACCCTTTCACAAAGGGTGCTCCCTTCCTTTTATAGAACAAGGAGAGGGATGCGTTACAATGTGGGATAAATCCCGACTTACATGGGATCGTCTATCCCGACCGGACTACTCTTCGGCGCCATAAAGGCGCCCTCGTTATTCACACTAAATGTACAAGGGTGAGCACACATGCTGCACCCCGCCAATGTAGCCAATGTTTCCCGGTTTCCGCCTCTGGCCGAAATTCTTCACGACAGCGTGTCTCCAAACCACCTAGTAAATTTGTTGATTATGTAATGTTATCATATGTCGGTGAGCCTTCATGCTACAATGAAGTCATATTTGTTCATGGTCATGCTAAATGGAAACAAGCGATGTAAAATGAGTTGGACAGTATCCATAAGAATGGAACTTGAGCCTTTGCCAAAAGGTAGGAAACCACTACCATGTAAATGGGTGTATAAGTACAAATACACTTCCGATAGTGTTCATCCCAAGTATAAAGCTCGCATTGTGGCAAAAGGTTTTAAACAAGAACAAGGAGTCTATTTCGATGAAAACTTCTCTCCGTTAGTCAAGATGACTACATTAGTTACGCATGATGCTTGCATTGGTTGCCAAAAATGATCTTGATTTATTTCAAATGGATGTAAAAATTGCTTTTTGCATGGAGATCTCGATGAAGAGATCTATATGGAGCAACCAAAGGGTTTTGAAGTTGATGGGAAAATGCCTTTGGTATGTAAACTTAAGAAAAGCTTATATGGTCTTAAGCAATCACCTCGAAAATGGTATCAAAAATTCGATGCTTTTATGAGGTCCCAAGGTTATGTTAGGAGTAATGAAGACTCATGCTTATATACGAAGAAATGTATAGACGACTCATATGTGATTTTGATACTCTATGTAGATGGCATGCTCATCGTCGATAAAAACAAGGATGAGTTGTCCAAACTAAAGAAAAATCTGAGTCAAACCTTCGATATGAACGATTTGGGAAATGCTAATCACATCCTTGGAATGTGTAATTACTCGGGATAGGAGTAATGGATGTATTTATTTGTCTCAATCTGAGTATGTATGCAACATACTCAAGAGGTTTAATGCATGCTAAATTGAGCAAAGATGAATGCCCCAATTCTGATCATGAAAATGAGCTCATCAGTAAAATTCCTTACTAGTCTGTTGTTGGTAGTTTTATGTACGCTATGATAGCGACTAGGCCAGACGTTGCATTTGCAGTGGGAGCTGTGAGCAGATTTTTTGTCAAACCCTGGTACGAAACATTGGGAGGCAGTTAAAATGATATTAAGATATCTGAGTGGCACCAAGAACAAGTGGCTATGTTTAGGTGGCATAAATGTATCCATTATTGGATATATAGACTTTGATTATGCTAATTGTTCTGACCATAGTACGTAAAATTCATGTTCGTCTAGCATAATATTCGTTTTCCTACGTTGGAAAACGAATGCAAATGTTATTCAAACATTCTTGTGTTTTTTTTCCCATTTTTTTAATGTTTTTTTTTCACTTTTTAGGCTTATTTACCTCATAATAAATAGTTAATCCAAAAGTATGGTATTTATCATTCTTTGAGGGTGTTTTTCTTATGCAAATGATTGAAACATTCGCAAATGCGAATGTACGTATGGTTCATACTATGGTTATGACAGCAGAAAATCCACTTCGGGGTACATTTTTCAGTTTGTGGGAGGTGTCATATCTTAGAGATCTCGTCTCGATGAGTGTATTGCCCTGTCCACTACAGAAGCAGAGTACGTTGCAGCTAGTGAAGCATGCAGGGAAGCTGTATGGCTGTCAAGATTATCTTGTGACATGGGCATACCTAAACTTGTACCCATACTGTTTTGTGATAGGTAGAGTGCCATTGCATTGGCGGAACACCCAATATACCACGCAAATACCAAGCACATTGGAGTATGATATCACATCATCAGAGAATGCATATCTACTGGCTACATCAGACTTGAGAAAGTTGTCTCTCAAGAAAATGCCACAGACGCATTGACCAAAGCTCTACTGCATGATGCACTAGAGCATTGTTGTCACTTGATGGGAATTGCTTAGGTCTTCAAGTTACACACTTTGTATACTGTGTAACATATTCATCTGTTTGGCCTTTAGTGGGAGATTGATAGATACTGAGGAAGGCCAAAAAGGTAATTCTCACTATTTATCACTAGGTAACTAAGTTAATATAGAAAACGAGGGTTTTTCGGGCGCCCGCCAAAAAACCGCTTCTCCTAGGAATTCCAACAAGATCTCCCCTTCTTCTTCATTATGATCAGAGCAGGAGACAAGAGGGAATCAAATTGGTCATGGTCCTCATCCATTTTCATAAATGAGGCCCAATTAATTGTTCCGAGAGGGTTTCAACAACAGTTAAGAGACCAAAACTTTCCCAACAATCTTCCAAGCGAGATGATTGAGAAATGCCTGCATTACATATATTACAAGCATCTACATGGCCTTTAAGAAATCTCCATTTCCATTGTTCTGCATAATATTTTTCCATCTACAAATAAGGAGCACCAAAAGAGAAAAGGAATCATTCTTTCGCAATCTACAAAAAAGATAAAGAAAAAGAACACCAAAAGAGAAATAGAAACTTCCTTTTGCCATCTACAAATTAACATGGTTAAACCAAAGAGAAAACAGAAACTACCTACAAATATGTATAGACAAACTCAATCGTCACAGACAGACTCTTCTTCCTCTGCTCCCAGAAAGTATACTCAAATTTGGAGAAACTGCAAAAATAGCCTTGTCTAAAACTACTCCCCAACTTTTAGAGTTTAAGCGCTTAGGGGCTTAGGGGTTTAGAGATTCACTGGCTTCGTGCTCGGGGTTTTGAGACTTGGGGTTGGGGCTTAGGGGCTTAGGGGCTTAGGGAGCAGTATCATTGCAATCACAAAACACACTAAATGGCCACGGTACATTGCAATAGCAACCCGAATCAATGTGTAACCAAAAGTATGAAGTGATATTTCGGATTATGTACATCCACCACACAAGAAATTGTTTCGGTCGGTTCTCACCTGTAAGTCAAGGAAATTTGGTTTTTCTTTTATAATGTCTATTGGATATATTGGGGGCATCTTGTGAATCAAAACTCTCTCTCTCTCTCTCTCTTCTGTCCTAAGCTTATGGTACATGAGCGTACAATTTAGTGGCATTTCATATTTCATGTCGTCTAAACATATGATAGTGTGGTTCTTTGCTTCATATGATCCATAAACTTTAAAACGAAATACATTGTAATCATATTACAATTTTATCTTATTTTGAACATTAGGTTTAAACTTATGTTTCCTTCTCTATTCTTTAACAAAATTGTCGTATATATTTAACATGCTTATAAATCTGGATCCTAGCATAACTGGCTTATTTGTCTTCATGCCGATTACTTTCCCTTCAAACAACAGCATAGCTAAGTAACATTATGAATGTCCTCATTAGCTCGAATGACTATAGCAAAAGTTCAAAAATGCTTTGTTAGTGTAACTACAGAAAAATGCATCCATGCACAAGCAAATTAGACCAATTTAATGTACTTCTACATTGAAGAATATTGAAGCATTGAACAAAAAGTCATCCAATGTAAAGCCATTCAATGCATGTTCTAGCGACATAAAGGAAGTCTAAACAGAGTATATTACACATATTTGGGATGTCAAATTGGAATGGCTTTACACTGGTTGACTTTTGAAATCAAACAATCCATCAAGGGAAGCAGACAATAGCTTGCATGACCATATGGCTTCAAATCCAACAATACAAAAACAACCTACTTCATTCTTGTGGTCTATATTACACAAGAACATAAATACATATATTGGCAACTCATTTTTTGTACCTTGGACCGTTTGAAAAGCTGAGTACACTAAATAATAGATTAATTGTTTTTATGCTCAACAAATACATAGACAGTTAAAATTGGTGGAATCACAACACAAATTAAAATATATGTATATATAGCTTTAAATATTTTGTTGAAAGAATATATTTTTTCAGCAATTAATCCAGTGTCACAGAGCATAACTAGCTGTTAGTTAATAAGGGAGTTCCCGTTAACACCAGCATTACTATAACAATGCTATCAATCTATGGTATGCTTGAGCAAGAACAAAGTAAATATGCGTACTGTCCAGTTCAAGTAGGTGTTAGGGCTTTCAAAATTCTTTTCACGAAGTTTGATTCCCCAAATAGGTGAACCTTTTCTCAAACATTCTAAATACCTTGCAACCAAGGTGGCCATATTTTATCACCAAATGTTACTACAAAAATTAGTTATAGACACTTTCAGAATGAAATGCCTAAGAAAACCCATCTAGCATATTGTGAAATTTTTCCTGACCTTTTTCATTTTGTTACAGAGTTCTACTCTAAAAAATCTGAGAAAATCTAAACTTGGTGAGAAAAAATTTATTGTAGAGACAAGGCTTAAAAAAAAACTGAAATTTTCATCACCATTCCAAGTATAATTTCATCTTTTGACCCATTGGAAGCTTTTTCGTGCCTTCGCCTTTCCTGGTTTCTTTCTTTCAACCATTCTGGGGTCCCTTGTAAGCATTCCAGCTGTTTTTTACAAAGACAAGTACAAAAATAAATACAGCAAGTAGACTTCCATCATAGTTCTATAGTGAAAATGATGCATACATTCTTGTATAAGATGATAGCTCAGTCTATTCAGAGAAAAACTAGTTTTCTATTAACCACCTTGAGAAATGGAGGATAAAGATCTTTAAATCTCTCACACACACACATTCAATGTATCCATAGTGGTGCACCACTTAATTCCTGGCTTTCGTATAATATAAGCCTTGTTAGATAATACAGCTAGTACCTCTACCTTCAAAAGCCAATAGAAGAAAGAAGTTCTCTCCATATAAGAAGGTAAAACAAGCATGGAAGTTTTGATATAGAGCACATATTTTTTAGCATTAATGCTTACCCCTTTTCAAAGTTCCCCGCAAAGAAGGTTCGAACCACATCAGGGCTCTGCTCAGCCCATGCCTTATAGCACCAGCTTGACCTACAAGGAAAAAGTTAAATTTTGAATGAAGAGTTACCAGGAAAGACAAAAAGTCAATAAGAGATTTAATTAGTAAATCTTTGTATCTTAAAAAAGCAAAGCCCATGGAAGAAATCTTAAAAGGACTGCAATAAACCTAGTCTGAAATAAGGTAAAGGCATCATGAGCACTTTCAATTACCAAACTTTCATCTCTTAAGATCCCTTCACAAATGGCCAGAAAAAAATGCTAACTTTTGGAATTAATTATGCCCTTAAATTGTTTATCATTTTATATTTTCTTTTTTATCTGCTGAATTCTTTCATCCACAACCTTCCGACTTACATTGTAAGATAATGCATATAATTTTAAATGATAAATGTATACATGTGTATTTGGTTTTTGATCCCATGGATAGGAAGTAGGATTAATATTAAAACACATGTGACCTTATATTCTAATACATGTTATAAACTGATGTTTCCATTAACTTAGACTAAAAGATATGGTGCATTTATCTGATGTGGCAAGTTGCACAAGAACCTATTAATTATGTGTGTCCTTCTGCATATGTCAATAGGAATAGAACAGCAAAACTCTTGAATTTGAATTTTCTTGAAAATGTGATCTGACTATATACTATGCAAGTTATGGTGCCATGATGAAGAGGATACCGATCTTTCAAACAATACAGTACTCTAAGAAGGTATTAAATAAAGAATAGAATAAAATTGTTAATAGTAAAACCATCCACACTAGCATCATTAGTCAATAGCTGATCAAGAGTATATAGATACAAATTCAGTTATTTTTGTTATAAACAACTTGCACCAAATCAGACCTTCATATAAACCAAAATCAGAATGCAAACAGACTTTAAGACATCTGCAAAAACCATTCAAAAGTACCTGTTGTGCCACCACCTCTGACAAGTACAAATGTATCAAACATGCCCACTGTATCAGTTACAACAAATGGTTCCAAATACTGCACTCGATCATCCATGGATGGAAAGTACATATCATGATGCATTTTATTAATGACTATCCTTCCTCGACCTTCTTTAATCCACACTCGGGCATTGCTCGTCTTTCTCCTTCCCACAGCATGGGCAAAACCTTGCTCGTCGACTTTTCTCACCCAACGTTTTGCCATTTCTGCTTGTTTCTCTAGTTCAACCTCCCTGCGCTTTTTCCTCCTTTCGGCATCCATGTCAATAAACTTGTAATCATCCAAATGAGGCAGCCCAACAGGTTCATAAAAGCCAGCCATTAGATTAGCGATGTCATCATCAGTATATCCACTTCTTTTGATCAAATCTCCAAAGGCGGCATCAGATGTAGGTTCCTCTGTCCACACACACATCTCTCTCTCTCTCTCTCTCTCTCTCTCTCTCTCTCTCACACACACACACACACACGTCTGCCATTCGAATCATTGTTTCCATGCGACTTAGCTTACATGCATTGCAATGTGAGACAAAGCGTCGGGGCACAAGTGATGGGAGTGGTTGACTATGCACACTTTGCCCTAAACAAGTTCAACAGTCAAAGTTTCACACTTTAATACAATGCTCTGCCTATGATCATATTCGACCATGCTTTCCACACATCTTTTACTAAGCCCAATCCTTGCATGAATTTCTTTGAAAACCACAATGTGCACTCTTGATTGCAACATTCATTGGTAAAGCATCGCAAGTCGCTAATCACATTCACATGTATTACGTGAAATGTAATATTTTTTGTCTCATAGGTCATACTTGACCTCCCAAGACAATAATAGAATCTATCTATCTATCTATCTATCTATATGTATGTATCTATCTATATGTGTGTGTGTGTGTGTGCGCGCTATTTTCATGTAAAGAGTTCTACAACAGAGTAGTAAACCCCCTTCTTAGGACAATAAAAAATCTCTTCTATTCTATTCTCTCTCTAGATGATGAGGAAAATGATATGATATCAATTGAGTGACACTACTAATGGATTCACATTATTTGGTAACATGTTTGATGTACCTCTAGACTCTCGCTTATCATATGGAGAATTTGCAAGATAAAAGCACTCAAATCGAATGATGGTAACATAAAAACATTGCAGTTCCTTTTTCTATCTTTCAATGGGTTCACATTATACAGCAATGTGTTCGAAATACCTCTAAACTGTCGCTTATCATAGACAATTTTGCAAGATAACGCATTCAAATCAAATCATGGCACATAAAGAAATTGTGGTTCCTTTTAACATCTTTCACCGCATGAGATTAATTGAATGATTTCTCTATTTTGGTGATCTTTTACATTATTGATCACAAACAAAATAATAGCATGAAAGTGCAACATTAAGATCCTAATTATGAGAGAAATGAAACAGCATATCACATGCATCAAGAAAACCAAAAACCAAAAACTAAATCAAACATTCTATATATGGCTTTCCTAACAAGATTAGCTGGTGAGTGAATGCTAATATAACCACAACTTCTGATCAGTTTGATGAAATGCATTGACACAGTCAGATAAAAACCAATATCGGATGCATGGATTTTACATCATAAGGGCTAAACTAAAGCCTAAATGAAAATAAACCATTCTGACTTTTAATAGACAGAAACTTAAGAAAACATACCTGCTACAGGATAAATATCCTCATCCAGAGGGAGTTGAGGCTTTCCCTTGAGAAGACGACCATCAGGACCCCATCGGCCAATATAAGATGGTGCCATGTCTTCTTGAGGCATCCAATCATACTTTATATCCTTTTCGGTTACAGTGGTTGAAACTTCAGCACTGAAACCTTTCTCCGTTACAACAGCGCTCCATCCCTCCTCAGTTTCCAATTCTTGTCCAGGTATATAATCCTCAACCGTCGGCTGAGCAAACACCCTTTCCTCACCAGGAGCCCACTCCTGATCCTCATACATTTCTTCATAATCTGGTTTATCAGGTGAAAACGATGACCATGCAGGAGGGGGCTGATCATCCTCTTGCTCATCCCAATCCTTTGTAGACTGGTCTTCTGAAATAGATTTACCAAATAATCCTCCTTCGCCAAATAGGCGAGGTTCTCCGAGATCTTCCTCACCGTTTCTGGAATTCCCTTTCCCATTCCCTGAATCCCCAGGAAATTTAGATGAAAAGTGACGATTCTGCAGGTACATCATCAATTTGTCAAGGCACGATTTAAATCTATATCAAGGATTAATCAGGATAACAGCGACGGTAAGAAATCTCCTGCCAATCAAAATACTTTCCTGAGCTGAGACCCAATCAGCCAACTAGAAGCTTGTTGGATAAACAATGAAGTTCTATATCCACATTGTAAAGGAAAGATGACTGGTTTGTCCATATGACGACATTTAAGAACATAGCTGGTTCTGCCACCATTGTTGAGGGTGTATCCCTAAAAAATGAAGTGATGCCTAAACTCTTTAAATGACAAAAGTCTAGGTCCTGCCCAGACAATAGTTATCCTGATAATGATTCAGCCAAAGGGTGTCCATTTGCTAATTAAGCTATTTAAAAGGCTTAATTTGACTCAAGCTGCATAATCGATGCATAGTTACGTGTACGACATCACAATATTTTAGATGTAGCATGACTATTAAACTATAGGTCCAAGTATATGCTTGTCGCAGAATCCACATTGGATGTGGTATCTTTGTAATAAGATTCCTGCATCTAACAAGATCTCGGTTGGATGAGGCATGATTATGCAAGTTATGACAGTACATACAATCAAGCATAGTGGTCTCAAAAATATGTCCTTTTTCAGGTGTTCGAATTTTTCTTTAGCAAGCTCTAAATAAATCTTCATCTAAGTTTGCTGAACTTAATTCTCACTAACAAATATTTCACCATTTACAAGGTTTTTATTGCCAAACATATGCATAGTTGAAAATACTTGTAACCTCCAATCTCACAACTTGAAGGTAATTTTTGAAATCTTGCAAGTGGGAATTACATTATACTCAGATTTCCTTTCTTTGTTGTCACCACTGCATTGCATTCAAGATAACCAGAGCCAAAGAGACATGAAAGATAGAAACAGACACAAATCTAGTGTTCCAAAGAAACAAAGAAACTAGCAGTAAGACATTATTCTGCAAAATGGTTCTCATTTCAAAACAACGAATTTTTGCACTTAAAAACGAGCTAAAAGGAAGGAACTTTTCATTTTAATCTCTAGCGTGAAGCCACAAAAATTAAGAGAAACGATTATAAAATTTACCATAGAGAGAGCAAAAGGCGACTTTGCGCAGAGGGAAGAACGAGAAGAAGAAGATGATGATGATGATGATGATGACAATAGCGATGAGGAGGAAGGTAAAGAAGAAGGAGAGGCGAGTCTCAAGCGCCTGCCTGCCCCAAAAAGAACCCTAGAAAGCATCGCGGATGCCATTGGTTTGTTCTGCTCTGTTGCTCCTCCTGGAGGTGTTACATCATGGCATCTTCCTCCTCCTCCTCCTCTGTGGGTTTTGACTGAAACAGAGTTCAGAGACAGACAGAGACAAGATACTGTTCTTCTTATATGTATGTATGTATGTATTGTATGTATGTATGTATGTATTGTATGTATGTATGTATGTATTGTATGTATGTATGTATGTATGTATGTATGTATGTATTGTATGTATTGTATGTATGTATGTATGTATGTATCTATGTATGTATCTATGTATGTATGTATGTATGTATTGTATGTATGTATGTATGTATGTATGTATGTATGTATGTATTGTATGTAATGTATGTATTGTATGTATGTATGTATGTATGTATATATTGTATGTACGTATGTATTGTATGTATTGTATGTATTGTATGTATGTACGTATGTATTGTATGTATGTATGTATTGTATGTATGTATGTATGTATGTATGTATGTATGTATTGTATGTAATGTATGTATTGTATGTATGTATGTATGTATGTATGTATGTATGTATATATTGTATGTACGTATGTATTGTATGTATTGTATGTATGTATTGTATGTATGTATGTATGTATGTATGTATGTATGTATGTATGTATGTAATGTATGTATGTGTTTAGGGGGGAGAACAAACAGAAGAAAGAAATAAAAATTGAAGGGTTTAGTTAGCCCTTGGGGCTGCCTTAGAATGCTCTCTCTCTCTCTCTCAAGTGGTAGCTTTTATTCATCGGATACATAGTCAACCACAAGATAGGATATCCCGTCGAGCCTTTGAGGCATCCCGATCCTTACATGTGTCTGGAGACACCAACTCTTGGTATAGCATTGTGGTGAGTTGGTTATTTGCAAATGGCATAGACATTAATAACCTACCTCCCCTTAAGTACAACCATGGGACTGATCAAACTTTAATCTCTCGTGAAGATCGTAATAAAGTGATACGCCAAGACATATGGCAAATCTACACTCGATACAAATGGATCACCCCACGAGAGCCACTCCCATCTAAAATGGTGTACTATAAGGAACACTTCTTGCACTTCTCTAAGTTAGGGTTTATTACACGACCAAGATACCTAGATACTTTCTTATCAAATGCACTAAGGGTGGCCATTGGACAACTTAGGATATCATCTCACCAACTTGAGATTGAGAATGGTCGAGCTAATAGAGTCCCTAGAGAGGAAAGGCTATGTAGGTTATGCCACATAGAGATAGAGGATGAGTATCACTTCACATGCAAGTGCCCAACTTATGCCGAGATACGGGCGGAATACCAAGACATACTAGGACCCTCTCCCACCCTCTCCAAACTATTAGATACCCCGAGTGTAAAGAGACTAGGTAGGTATATCTTAGAGCTAAAACAACATAGGGAGGATAAATTACAAAGTGTTAATCATAACCCTTTTACTACTCATCAACATGTACCTAGTGTAATTTTTCAGGAACATGGGGAGACGATGAATGTGGATACACTTATGCCGCTCGGCCTCTCCCTTGAGGAAGCAGAAATACAAAGAGCAACCAAACGTCCTCGGATGTTGGGCTTCAACACAAGTCAACGTGGAGTAGAAAAGATTAAGAAGATAAGGGAACGTGAGCTACGCCGACTCGAAGCTATGGTTGGGGTACCTCTTACATGGGGACCACGGGCCACATCCACATCATGGCAACCCTTTGACCCCCCGCTTCTCTTCGAGAGACTTGGATGGAAATGAAATTAGGCCTAGTATAGAATCATTCTCATTGTAGAACATGTTTTTTATATAGAACATGTTTGTTGTTTTCTTAGAACTATTTAGCTTAAACTCTATTTTATCTTAATTTTATTTTTACTTTCGATGAATGGGTAAATATCCCATTTTTGTTGTACACCATTTGTCTCATGGGCCAATTTTGGCCTTAGAAGACGTTAATATATCTTTCTTTCTTTCTTTCTTTCTCTCTCTACTAAAATCCATCTATGTTTGTTGTTATAACAAGATTTTGATACTAAAAAACCTTGGCTATCTATCTCTAAGGTCCACTTCGTCATCTCCGTAGTGACATATACATATACAATAGACATTCGGTTAAGTGCGCACTTTTTGGACGCAATGAAGAAGTGCGCACTTAGGGGTTTTCTAAAACATTTTAGGGTGATTTGGAAATTTTTAGGGTTCTTTGAAATATTATCCTTCTGTGCTCTAATCATATCATTCTTGATAAGAAAAATGATCAATTTACGTGATATAATTTACTTGAAACGTTTCTGGTTTTAGCATACATACATACTCTTCACTCTTCTGTTTCTTTCTCAATTCTAGATTACCTTCTGTTTTTGCCTTTTTTGCTACATCTAAGGAATACATCCATCTATGCAACAAACCTAATGGACTTCCTTGGATGCAATGAGATTTTTTCTTGTGTTTTCTTCCTGCTAGTGGTAGGTTTGAGGAATCGAAGTACAGATGGAGGAAACAGGAAAAGAGAGAGGGAGGGAAAGAGGTTTTCTTCATGCAAGAAAAGAGCATGCACACACGCATGCATGCAGCACATGCAGAAGTTTTGTTCCACATGGAGAAGGAGAGCTCGCATTCGCGGCCGATTGCTACAAAAACTTGACTATTCACGATCATCAAGATATCATCATGGCAATTAACCACAAGCAAGGTCGAAATAATCGTATACCAACACCGAATGATCAGTTGCAAATTAGAGTGGATGTCTGCAAGGTGATTGATGTTGATGAAGAACTTGGAGAACTTCATAGTAGAGTTAAAAAGCTGAAAGGGGTTGCTCTAGCCATAGAGACAGAAGGAAAATTCTAGAATGAACCGCTTACTCAGTTGGAATCTAAGACTCGTAATCGTAAACGCACACACACACACATAGAACACATGACACGCATACACATACACACAAAAACTCCTTTTGTTATTTTCTGAATGTTTAGAGCATAGTTTCAATTTGGTTTAATGTAATTTCGTCATGAAACAATGTAATTTTTTTTATCTGGATTTTGACCTCTATAAAAAGTGCATTTAATAGAATGGTGCACTTAAGTGGGCACACACTTAACCGAATGTCTACTGCACGCTAAACCCTCTCTAAGTGTTGTAATGCTAGATAGTGTAAACCTACCTCTTCTCGAGACCTCATTCCCCATACATCATAGTTGCGAAAATTGCCAAATCAGCCTTCCTTTCAACCTATAGAGTTGTCGTGGTATCCCACGAAGTTCATCAAATAGGAACCCATTTCTCATGCTCCAATTATACACTATACCACATCCCCCCCCCCCCCCCCCCCCCGATACCTACGGTTGTCAAACACCTCTTGATATGATGGGGGTGGGTAGAGCTCTAGTACCATCAATGAAACCTCATTTAAAAGGTGACAGAAAACTGCATGTTAATGATGCTTGAATTTGTTAAGTATCTGCCATTCGAGGCACATGTTGTGGACACAAAGGCACCAACAAAGAGACACCAATGTCAACAAGACATTAGGGAAAAGGGGGATATAGTAAATTTTGATAGAAAGGTTTGTCGTCAGTGGACACGTTAGTGTAAAATTAACCCACCCCTTTGTAAAATGCTATATAAGCCACTCTTTTGTGACTTTTGTAGCTCTTCTCCATTGAACATTCTTGGGTTTTCGCCTTTCATTAGACTGTTAAGAGCTCTCACTCTATCCCTCTAATCTTCCATTTGAGTTAAAAATACTTAGGGTTAAGAGGTAATTACTCAAAACCCTAAGCACACCACTTTTTTTATATGTGCTAAATACTCTATTATAATAAGAAGTTGTTATTTTCCTTTATTCTTCTTATGTGTGTTGTTAACTAACATCCTTTATTGAGAGAGAGAGAGCAATCACTATTTGGGAAATCTAGACTAGGCAATGCCAATATTGATTGCCAAATATACCCATATCCATGTGGTATGCAAAACTTACTTCGGACTATTTGAAAGGTCATCATTTTCCTATGTGACTCTAGAACGAAATCTTCCACTGTTTCCAAGCCAAGCCTTGCCATTCAATTGAACTATGAGTTGAGACTTTCTTTTCCATCCCAATGTAATATCGTTGCAGTTGCCATCACCTCTATTACCAAAGAATTATTATATTCTCTATACTCTAGGGCTCTCTAATTAAACAATTTCAAACATTGTTGCCTTGAAAGCAATAATTGTTAAAACATAATATATTATGGATAGTTAAATGCTCATGGTATATACCCACTTCCTCCACAAATTGGCAAATTATTTATGCCCACGGTGTCGTGAAAATCCGTCACTATGTGCAGATCGTGAGGCGTAACTACCGAGGTCCTGGACCAGAAGGATTCGAAGTTTGTACTAGCTTTAGCGAGAAAGTATTTAAGATAGATTGAGAGAGATTGATATGGCGAGAGAAAGATTGAGATGGAGAGAGAGTAACAATCGGCGACGGTTCGGTTCGGTTTGAGAGGGTCCAAACCGAACCGTTTTCATTTTCTGAAACTTGAACCTAACCGAACCGAACCACGGAACCGTTAAACATTTTTCAAACTGTTAAACCATTAAACCGTAAAAACCACGGTTTCGTGGTTCGGTTTCGGTTTTCAACATAGGTCAAATTTATAATATTTTTAAAAATTTATAATATTTCATTATTTAGAATTTTTAGAATTTTTTAGATGTTCCTAAAATGTGAGAATAAGGTGTAAAAATGAAAAGATTGTTTAAAAACAAAATTTAGAAATTTTTAGAAATTTTTTTAAATTTTTTAAATAAAAAATAAAAACCGTTAAACCGTTAAAACAATGGTTTTTTACTGTTGAAACCGTTATGCCGTTAAACCGCGGTTTCGCGGTTCGGTTCGGTTCAAACCAACCGAACCGTTGTCGATTGTTAAGAGAGAGGGAGATTAAGATTGACCCCTTGACTTTAGATTTGAGAAACAAGATTAATACATCACCAATTGGATAACGATTTATTATTTTTATTAATTTCTTGATTAATACCTAGCTCTGTTTTTGTTTTTCATCCACTCTTTTATAGATGCCCCAATGCATATGATGCATGTGAGGGTGCAAGACATGCATGTAATGCATGTGATGCATGTTTGCCATTTGGCGCTCATGCATTGCATGTGTTGCATGATAACCATGTCACTCATTCAAGCTCTCATGTATGAGAAGTATAATGATAAAAATATAACTTAAAGAAATGACTTGGCTTAGTGCCTTTCTTGGAGGTGCAAGGTTCAAGCCTTGCTTGCATCCCTTTCAATGCACAAAATATTACTCGGCTTTAGTCTTGTATTTTACAAATGTTTAACTGCATATTACACCTTCAGTCGACCTCCAATGAGCCGACGGAACCTATAGACAATTTTTTTTTGTTCGTTTCACACCGAAATCTTCAAGACATCGTGTGTTGCGATCAACCTATCTGACCCACCAATCGATCTGTATGTCTGATGCCGACCAGTCCGATCTGGTCGTGTCCGTACCGATCGGTTCGATCCAGATCCGTCCGTCCGGCTCGATCCGAATCCGATCCCGGTCCCGGTTCCGTCGTCGTACGTCCGGTCCAGTTCTCCAAAACCATTACAAGTGGTTAAGCCACATCCATCCATCCGAACAGTTTAGCCCAAGTCACCTTGAACATTCTGTGCTCCACACATAGACAAAAAGTAATAAGTTCTAACTATGCTCATATACTGTAGGATCCTGATTTGTCCTATCTATGTGGGATATCTCACAATTTTGTTTTTCTCTTCTTCTTCTCAAACTTTGCACTCACATAACTTGACATTTAGTTGTCCGTTTCAAATGTAGTAAAGTGCATTCGGAAGCTCTTGAAGACATCCATCTTTTCGTACCAAAATATTAAACTAATATAAAATAGTATCTTCACTATTATTATTTCATATTGTGTGTGAAGAACCACACTTGATTTTGTACATTCCATGCAATTTTCACACCGTTGCCGAAAATCTTCACGACAACAGTTGAGTACTTATGAAGTTATGCACATACCTTTTAAAAGGTTAAATCTTCAACTCACCATACAATCTTCTAAATTTAGTAAAACCACTATGTATATTGCTCCATGAATGTCAACTCATACCAATTTTACTCTTTTCTTCCACCATGTATATTTTAATGAACTAACCAAATGATCAAGTGATTTCTTTGTCCATGGCAATAAGGACAAAGAATAAGAAATCATTTGAATCATTGTTGCTTGTACCGCTTTAAGACGAGTACCAGACATCCAAGCTTGAGACTTTCAATACATAATGTAAAGAATTAGGTAATTAAGCAAGGGTTAATTAACGTCTAATTATGTGAGTAGTTAATAAGTAGAAGATTATGTGATATGTGTGCGTATGTGTGTGAGAGGAAGAGAGAGAGAGGGGAAGTTACACTTATGAACAATATTATAAATGGGGGATGATTAACAAGAGTGTATATTAAAAAGCATCATCAAATAGAAAAATACCCACAACGAGGTATATATATACATCTCATGTGCAAAGGTGCACATGTGTGAGTATAATATAGGTACAAAGGTGTAAGTCCTATATTAAATGAACATGGGAGTGGAGGATCTACAATGTATCCCACTCAAGTACAAAATCCTATTTAAGGCTTTAAGGTCAACACACTAACTAGATTCTATCTAGGTAACTACTAAGTTATGTGTGTTGACTAACTAACCAAATCTAGTTGAGCTTGATATCTCCACACATAAAGTTCTCTAAAACTATGCCAAATATTGTATTCAAACTTTGAGAAGGTGAGATATCAACACCAACAAAGCAACCTAAGTGCCAACATACATTGCCTTGACCTAATATTTGGCCACACCATCCAAGATAAACCAAATCACTCTTCGTGCATTTAATAAGTAAGCATAGACTTCCGCATATTAATATGTAATCTTCACACCAATGCAAATCCATTCCACACTCCATGGCTTTAACTATATTATCAGGTACAACTTTGAGAACAAAAATGAATCATCTACCAAACCTTGGGCTATCAATTATTTCCCGAAACGGTAAAGCTAGACCAACTATATACCCACATATTTCCAACTCATGTATCTTAACCATAATCAGGGTGTAACACTGGCAAATAATAATGGACTCAATGGGCATTCTTGTCTTAGATATATTGCCAATGGTATTGCATTCGTAACTCCACACCATTTATGATCACATGTGACAATGCACCTAACCCCAACATCAAAGAGAGTCGAGACATCCTTTCACCAAAACCCATGTGAGAAATAAGTTTGGTAAGAAAAGACCAACTTACATGATCATGAGCTTTCTTGATGTCTAGTTGTATCATTTCAATTTGTTGTTTTGATTCCTTTGCATAATCCATTGTCATTTGCACATTCAAAATAATATGAAGGATGTCCCTTCCCTCAACAAACCCATTATGAATAGTATGTATTTTCCCTCAACAAATCTATGTGGTCTATGCATTGATGACTTAGAGGAATAAGCCATTAATAATGTTGTCCAATGATGTAGTCTGCGTGTTTTGTATTACACAAATGACATGGTGCTTTTGTAAATACGTTAGAATATGTGCAAAAGTTTATGAGGCATTGAAAGAGTTGTGCATGCATACTAAGTTGATAATCAATAGCAACACATTTATTTCTCCATGCATCAATAGATTCAAGATGTTATAAAACTAGTCAACTACACACATTTTTCCATAAACAAGTTCAAGAGTTTTGGTTTCACGTTTCAATACAATGCTCTGCGTTTGGGTGTATTTTGCTAAACTTTTCACACATCTTTGACTAACCCAAGCCTTCAACAAATTCCCCACATTCATAGTGACATGCACTCTCAATTGCAACATTCATTAGTAAAGTTTTTGAACATTGAGAGTCACTACTCACTTTCACATGTATTATGTGAAAATATTATATTTCTAGTCTCATTGGTCATATTTGACCTTTGAAGATGATAATACAATAGGTAGTGGGACATTCTCAAGTGTCACTAAACAAAAAGAATGTTTACCTAAGCAAAGAATCCTTAGATGCTCCAATATCCTTAGATCCTTTCAGTTTCCTTAGATAAGGTTGTACTCCATGTATACAATCAAATATAAAAGCATTATACATATCCCAATTATCTCCATCTCATCGTTTGGGCCATTTTGTGAATATTGAGCAATTGTGTAGGCATTATCAATTAAATATCTTATATGTAATTCCAAATGGTAAGTGCAATATGGCATTGAATAAACTAGTGAGGACAATCTCTTTCATTGAGTTGTGCAAAAGAAGCATGTGCATGTTCCCAATCCTTTGCCTCTCTAGAGTTGAAACCGAAGGTTGACCCCTCTCTAAATAAAAGCCTTAGATCGAAATTATAATCAAGACTGCCAATAACAATCGGCAACGGTTCGGTTTGAGAGGGTTCAAACCGAACCGGTTTGGAACCGAACTGTTTAAATTTTAAAAAACCTGAAACTAACTTAACCGAACCGCGAAACCGTTAAACATTTTTCAAACCATTAAACCGTAAAAACCGCAGTTTCGTGGTTCAGTTTCAATTTTCAACATAGGTCAAATTTTGTACTTTTTAAAATTTATAATATTTCATTATTTAGAATTTTTAGAATTTTTTAGATGTTCCTAAAATGTGAGAATAAGGTGTAAAAATGAAAAGATTGTTTAAAAACAAATTTTAGAATTTTTTTAATAAAAATTTTAAAAAATAAAAAATAAAAACCATTAAATCGTTTAAACCACGGTTTTTGACAGTTGAAACCAAACCGAAACTGAACCGAACCGTTTAAAAAACCTAAACTTGAACCGAACCGAACCGTTAAACCGCGGTTTCGCAGTTCGGTTCGGTTCAAACTGAACCATTGTCGATTGTTAACTGCCAACTACATTGCAAAAATTTCCACCACTTTGCATGAGAATCTACAAGTAGAGATGACAAAATGTTACAATAGATTATTGAGCAATAAGAATCGTGTTTAACCATTCAAGCATTCATGCACCAATCACCCAAGGTTGCTCATCTATTAGCATCAATAAATATCCTTACCACAATAATATGCTCTATAACTTTCGTTAAATAAAATTATAATTTGACAAAATACATAAGAAGTGTTCTGCCTCTTTAAGTGATCTATTGGCATTAATAAATATCCTTACCACAATAATATGCTCTATAACTTTCGTCAAATTAATTTATAATTTGACAAAATACATAAGAAGTGTTTCACCTCTTTAAGTGATGAAATTGAGATCAGGCTTTACGATATTGAAACAATGTTAAAAATCTTTAGAAGTAAATTTTCCATTTGGAACTTGTGACGAGGAGCATGTAGGATTTTTCGGTCCGTGAATCGGAGTTCAGAATCCCAAGATACAACCTCTGGAAGGATCAATGTTACCTTCAAGATCACTCAAGACACAAATGTAATTATATCAAAAGGGGAGCTCGAAATTAAATGAGGATGATTTTGCAATTTCTCAAATGTAAATATAAAATAGAATTTATAAATATAAATATAAATATAAAAAAATAAAGAAACAACCACCCATGCATGAGGCCGCCTCAAGGAGAGTGGCTAGGCAGTTGACCCCCTACAAAAGCCATTCCCATGGTGGCTAAGGAAGGTAGAGAGGGGGAAGAAAAGAAGAAAAACAGAAAGCGACTGAAGAAGCTCACAAGGGTGAAGGATGCAGAGGTCGCTCAAGAAGATGATGGCCTGCTGAAAAGAAGACAAAAACTAAGGAAAGGAAAGTAAATTGAGTAAATGAAGAAGTTGAATTAATCTATCTCAAATGCCTCTTTGTAGAGGTTATGAGTTGGAGTCCTCCTAAAACAATTTCTTTAGGTAAACAAGTTTTGTAAGATAAAATTTGTAAATATAAAGAGAAAGAAAGCTAAATGAATAGAGAAGAAGAAGAGTTGAAGTGGTTGATTTGATAAGCCTTACTTCTAACAAAGGAGCGGCTAAGTTCGATTGAGTCTTACCAAATAACTTTTTGCAAACTAATATTGTAAGTGGGTTTTTACAAATATGCACACACAACCACAGTCTTTGCGACAATGTGTATATATGTTAGTGGAAACAGAACACTCATTGTGGCACCTTTAGGTTTCTATGATCCATCTATATGCACAATTCATCATTTGTTTTCTAAAGTACTACAATGAGGGTGAACACATGGCTTGTTTGGCTGATTTCTAAACCTAGATTTTAAGGATTTGTCAAATTCTTACCTCAATTTGTTGGTTTGGATCCATTTGATACATCCTTTGTTTGTCCTTCAAATGCATTTTGTGTTGGCAAAACTTTATATCTAGCCTCCATATATTATATAAGACAAAGCCCAACAAGTTCAATGTGAAATATGTGTTTGAGTTGGTTTGCAATTTTGATCTTTGTGGGTAGGATCCAGTAATCACTTCCTCAAGTTTAGATTCTTTCCCTTCACTTAAAATATCGAGTTCTCTCTACACAACCCCTCTTTCACGATTGCTTCCTTTTAGCACATATGTGGCCAAGAGGTTTGAACTCTTCCTAAGCAGATTGAGCTTTTTAAGTGCAATTGTACTAATTCCTTAGAATGAATATTGCAAATAGATGCATCGGCTCTTTTGCAAAAGTGAGACTCGTTCATACATTTTGTTATAAGGTAGAGTTGGACACCAATTTCATCATAATTTGTGTAAAACAAGTACTTTTTATCGAGTCATTGAAAATTCCTTACAAGATCTAGATGTGATCCATATCACATACCATAATAGACTTGTCTATAAAATCACATAGTTGTTATACAATTCTACACTGAAGATTCTTTCGTTCTATGTTTGGAAAAGTTATTTGGGAGGAAACGCCTTGATTTAGATTTCACACAATTATTTGTTGTGATTCCACAAGTCGATCATTCCAAACTGTAAGTAGACTTTGCATGCCTTTATTCCTTTGTTGATAGAATTTGCCGAGTGACAACATTTGACCAATCCCATGTGACAATTGAAGTGGGAAAATAAAATGCCCCCCTTTCATGCCCAAGTCCATAGTTATGGCAAAGGGCGTGCAAACTTAGCTTTCTATGACCACACGATTCGGCAAGGTGTTCGAAAAGCCAATAACCATAGGGAACAAAACCTTGCTTCGAGACCATCGTGAGCTCGTTGCAATCGATCAATCGATCACATCACATTGCGGAGTAGTTATGATTTTCTATCATTTCCATGGTTGCGTGTAGAGAACTTGTGTTGGGATGAATGAAGCGCCAGGCCTAAGATTTCATTAGGTCATATCAAATGTGATCATTTACATCAGTAAGTCCAATTGTTATTGTTTCAGAAGTCTTCATACCAAAGGCTTTAGAGTAATCTGATCATTGGGGTTTTCTCAATTCATATCCTGAGGATTGATTCTTCTTTGTATTCGCTCATGGGTCTTTTTAATTTCATCAGGATTTTGATGATATTAATCAGTTGTTTCAATGTCACTAGGCGAGATCCATGCCTGGGAAAAACAGGGCTTTTGTCTGTTCTGCCCCGAAATGAACAGGGAGCTTCCTAAAGTAAGTATTGTATTTACATATGGAAGGGGAAGGGGGAGACATAAAGATTTATCCCAACTTCAGTGTCTACCATGTTTGGCATTGTGAATCTTCAGATGTTCTGTATTCAAGACAGATATGGTCTATCATGGCCATGTTGTAAGATTTGGGTATCACATTGTGAGTGTCGTCAACTGAAACTAGTTATGTATTCCTCGAAATTAAAAGATGTGATTTTAGCTATTATCATGTCTGAGTTGTGAAGATTTGGATGCTCGGTCATTTCGAAACAAACTGGTTGTGCCACTTTGCGAGATTAGGGAGTCAGCTTGTGACATTTGGATCCTTATCATCAAATAAATTGGCGTCAAATGTTGTATCTCAAGAGGGACAGCAGGCACTTGAAGAGGTCATAGGAAGAAAGAAAGATATATTAATATCTTCAGGAGAGAGAAAGAAAGATAGAGTGAGTGTGGTTTACAAATATGAGGATATTGAGCATCCTTTTGGCATCATGTCATGCTGTGAGGCTATTGGCAGTCTTCTGGAGAGGTTTGGAAACACGAAAGACCTTGAGAAGGGAAAGAAAGTTAATGTTCACATGGTTTACCATGGATTGGAATCAAGCATTTTACTTGGAAACTTGCTCATTAGCATGTATGTTAAGTGTGGTACTCTGGCCAATGCCACTCGGTGGTTTCACAAAATGCATTCCAGAGATGTCTTCACGTGGACATCACTTATTGGAGCCTATTCTAAATCTGGCCACAGCAAACAATCTTGGAATGTGTTTTGGCGTATGGTGCATGATGATGTCAAACCAAACAATGTGACATTTCTTAGCATTCTTAAGGCATGTACAAGTTTGACCCATGTGAAAATCATCCATGCTCTAATGGTAAATGATGGATTTGATTGCGATGATTTTATTAGAAGTGCTCTGCTCGATATGTATGGCAAATGTGGAAGCATACATGATGCTCATGCATTGTTTGACAAAGTCCAAAAACACCACATTGTGGCATGGAATACGATGATTGCCGCATATGCACAACATGAACTTCATGATCGTGCCTTTTATCATTTTTGGCAAATGCAATCTCAGAATGTTGAACCTGATGAAGTAACGTGCTTGAATGTTCTTAAAGCATGCATCAATCAAGGATCCTCAAAGGAAGGACGTAGGGTTCATATGATCATTATTCAAAGCAAAATGGAGTCAGATACCTTTCTTGCTAACACACTTATCGATATGTATGCTAAAGACATGAGTTTGGCTGATGCAATCTATGTGTTCAACCATTTGTCTGCACGGGATGTTGTTTCATGGTCGGTAATTATTGCTGCTTATGTCCTACATGGCCAAGCACATGAAGCCTGGTATCAGTTTGAACAAATGCAACTTAGCAATTTCAAGCCTAATAAAGTCACTTATATGAGTGTTCTCAAGGCATGTGCAAGATTATCATCTTTGAGAGAGGGACATCATATCCATATCGACATAATTTTGAACAATTGGGATCCAGATATATTTCTTGGCAGTTCACTTATTGATATGTACTGCAAGTGTGGCAGGATTGAGGATGCCAATTATATCTTCACGAGTATGGCTCAGCGGGATGTTATTGCATGGAATTCCATAATTGATGGGTTCAGTGAAATGGGAGAAAATAAAGAAGCTTTAAATTTATTCTGGAAAATGCAAGTGGATGAAGTTTCACCTGATGAAATTACATTTGTAAGCACATTGAAGGCTTGCACAAATCTAGGTGACCTACAGCAAGGTAGGTGGATTCATTCTTATGCAATTGAATTTAACATGTTCTCTCAGGTACAAGTAGGAAACACACTTCTTGACATGTATGCAAAATGTGGCTGCATGATTGATGCAAGACATGTCTTTGACAAAATGCATGACCGCCCCATGTTTGTGTGGACATCAGCCATATGTGGGTATATTCAGAATGAATTAGGAAATGAGGGATTACAACTATTTGATCAAATGAAGCAAGAAGGACTAGCACATGGTGATGTTACTTTCTCTACCATTTCAAAAGCATGTGGAAACACCTTGGATTTGGAACATGCAAAGCAAATTCATGTACCAATAATAGAGCTCAGTCTGGATTCTGATGTACATGTTGGGAACAGTCTTCTTGATATGTATTCAAAATGTGGAAGTTTCAATCATGTTACACAAGTTTTTGACAATATACAGCAAAAGGATGTGGTCACATACAACACGGTCATCTCGGGTTATGTCCACAATGGAGTTTGGGACAAAGCAATACATACATTTTGGCAAATGGAGATGGACGGTGTGAAGGCAGACACAATCAGTTTCACATGTGTGCTTAAGGCTTGCGGTGGCCTTGCAGGTTTAGAACATGGGATGCTGATTCACATTCTTGTGATAGAAGATAGTTATGATAGGGATGACATCTTGAAAGGAATCTTTGTGGACATGTATGCGAAATGTGGAAGTATAATACATGCGAAAAGAACTTTCGATGACATCATGAGACCAGATGCAATTACTTGGACAACAATACTCTCTGGGTATGCGCAACATGGTTGTGGTGAGGAGGCCTTTCAACTTCTAGGAAAAATGCTAAAGAATAATGTTAGTTGGGATGAAATAACGCTTGTGGGCGCTCTTTCGGCATGTAGCAACGCAGGCTTGGTGCAAGAAGGTCTTCATTGCTTTTACCTAATGAATAAGTTATGTGGTATATCATGGAACTGCCAGCATTATGCTTGTGTTTTTGATCTTCTTGGACGAGCGGGATGTTTAGATTACACAGTAGAGTTAGCAAATTTTATTCCATCTCAACCTGCTACTATAGTATGGTCAACATTGTTAGCGGCATGTAAACTTCATGAGCATGTAGGTCTGGCACATTATTCAGTAAAGCACGTGTTCGAGCTTGAATCAACTGACATAACTGCAAGCATTATGCTGTCAAATATAAAGACAGCATATGGTATGCAACCAAGAAACACACATTAGGGGTTGGAAATTGCTATGTCTCTTTCCCTATGGATATTGATGGAGATCAGATTTGTCCAGCCTAATGTGAGACTTCAAACTATGAATTCAATTTTCACACATGGGATAAAGCATGTAAGGGTTCCATCCAAATCACACTGAATATTAAAATGATAACCACTTTGTACATCATCCCTTGCATTTTACTTGTCTTTTAATTCAATATCATCCACACACGAAAGCTCTAAAAGATGGGGCGTGGATGATCTTTTAGAGCTTTTGGGTGATGCTATGCATTATGTAATGATTGAGGAAAGGTTGGTGGAATCATCAAGGATGAAATGGGAAGATGTTAAGAGGACAAAGCTAGAATATTACATTGCGAATGTCAACCTTGAATGTTGGTCTCAATATAAGGCAAGAATGCCTATTGATCGTATCCAACCTTATCTCATTACCAATATGAGTAGTAATGCTTGTAGAGCCCTCACACTACAACACACTAGATCTCACAAGTTAGGTGTTGAAGTTGCATCATGGTATCAAAATGTAACGAATTTGAGGGCATGTAAAGTATGCAATGAAGGCATGGTAGAGGATGAGTGTCACTTGCTCTTCACATGCTCGACATATAGTGCAATTTGTTCAAGATATGATGACATATTAAGAGGGAGTGATAACTTAAGTGCCAGTTGAGCTCATATGTGCATGCCTTATTCACACATAGAGACATTGTGCTTCAATGTATGAATACCCCATTTTAGGAAGGAGACACGTATCAAGAACACATGTATACTCTCATCCCATAAGTCAAATTTGGCCTCTTTATGGACAATAAAAACTATAATTCTAATTCTAATTGGGCAAGCCACCTTCAAGACTATGCTCCACAAAATGAGTCAAGATTGTCAAGAAGGAGAAGGTTTATTGTGCCACTTATACTCTACATTTTGTGCAATCTTATTTGTGAGCTTTAAACACTAATATTGTTGTTCTTAATAGACGTTTGATAGCATTCTAAGTCATATGTTGCATATGATAGTTTTGCTGGTGTCACGGTGTACCAAAATCACAACAGTATAAAACTTTAAAAGAACGAAGATTGTGAAGCTCATGGAATTCAATGGCTAGTTTACCTCTCTTTTTGGAAATGCATTATGCACAACTCTTAAATATGAATTAACACCCAAAGAAAAAAAGAGTTAATGATAAGGGCAAGGAATAATTTCATATAACAATCGGCAACGGTTCGGTTTGAGAGGGTCCAAACCGAACCGTTAAATTTTTTTGAAACTTGAACCAAACCAAACCGAACCATGAAACCGTTAAACCAAACCATTAAACCGTAAATACCGCAGTTTCGTGGTTCGGTTTCGGTTTTCAACATAGGTCAAAATTTTAATTTTTAATATTTTTAAGATGTTCCTAAAATGTGAGAATAAGGTCTAAAAATGAAAAGATTGCTTAAAAACAAATTTTAAATTTTTTTATAAATTTATAAATTTTTAAAAATAAAAATAAAAATAAAAAACCATTAAACCATTAAAATCGCGGTTTCTAACTGTTAAAACCGAACCGAACCATTTTAAAAAACCTAAACCGAAACCGAACCGTTGCCAATTGTTAATTTCATACATTCTTTAAAGAACCTACAATTTATGTTGCAACATGAGAATGGATAAATATCTATTGATTTTCTATGAGAGCTATTAGATAGAGCACAACTTTTGCACTCTAGGCACAAAAGTCTTCTCTCGTCAATGCTCATTAAAGCATAGCGATTTTGTAAAATTTTGGGCTTAATCACGTTGAGTTTCAAATAAAAGTTGGCATTGCTACATTGTGTGGGAGAAGATACAAGTTCATGATCTTTCCTTAGTTGTTGTCATGTTAATAATGTCTTTGTGGTGATGTTGTTTTAAAATAATAATTACGCACATCAAGGAAGAGAGACAAATAAGAGCCATGCTCTACTAAAATTTAGCGGCATTTCCACATTAAAATGCTAAGTTTTTGTTAAAGTCTAAACAATTTTCTTTTAAAAGAAAATTTTGGCTTAAAATAATATGTTTGAGTTTTAAATTGAAGGAAAATCTTAACTAGTGTTAGCCACTTAAAGTACCATCTTATTGTTTGGGCTAACGTGATAGGGGCCAAAAGGTAGGTGCATGAAAAAAGAAGTTAAAGCCAACATGCCACACCAACCCAACAAAAGAAAAACAAGGATTATGAATACGAGAAACATGAGATTATGTACGCTTGTGCACATCACTCTCTCTTTCTCTGTCACACACATACCAACCATATAAAGATAGTTATGACATATTTGCATACATTAAACAAGTATGAATTTCATATATACATTTGTAATTTGGTTAGAATTATTCCCTAAAAATGATGAAATATGTGCCAATCTTGGCCACCATTCACACTTCCATGCATGGAATTCAATGAATAACTTGATATGGCCCAATATTGATTAACTCAATCAGAGTTAGTAGGTGTTTTAGAAAGATGGTCCATCTAAAATATTGTGGAATGAGAGCAAGATGGGTGGTCTACTTTTAACTTATATATTAGTGGGTGATCCATTGTTACCGTTTATAGTGGGTGGTCCACTATGATCATAATAAGAGTTCGTTGGGAATTCAAGAATGGTGGTGTGGAAAGGTACACAAAAATGTTTTGGCCTTGGTAGGTTCGATCCATGATTTTCAAGTCATAAGAGAAACATGGTAATGTAGTAGAACATCATGAAAGGTAGTAGAAGGTTATGAAACCCCTTTTGAAGAGTTATGGGAAATAATAGAAGATTATGTTAAGTGTCCAATCTATATGTATGTATATGTGTTCAAGTTTCAACCTCAATCCACATTGGGTTGAATCAATGACCATTAGCTTGATTGAATCTTTTAATTTGGCCTTAAAAGTAGTTGGAATCCAAACTTATTGAAAAAGGGCCAATTATTAATTATTTTCGAGTCCTTTTGATTAGTTGGCACATGGAGAATGTCTTCATGCACCTTTGATGGTCGTTGATGTTGCCAAACGAGACATCTCTAGTGTGGTAGATCAAGTGAGCATTCTTGTCACCCATATCTATGAGGTGGGGTTGGTTAGGTGTCTAAGAATCACAAAACCACTCGGCATGTGGTTTGATATGCTTGAACAAATAAACCACACATTGAACCTGTTTGTACTATTCAACATGGAGTTAGCTTCGCCGTAATCATCGTTAAGAGTTAGTGGCATAGTGAATCAGTTTTTTCCGACTGGATTAACACGACCCATACTTTGGAATGTTGCACTTCCAAGGGTCGCTACCGAGTCCAAAGGGTTCACCTTCCTCTCGATGGGCTAACCGAGGGATTGGGCAATGTCACTTCCCAATGGCAAAGACCACGTCACAAATCAACACAAAAAACACTTACCTATCCACTCCATGTAATCGTAAAAGCCTCGAAGGCTTCTTAAGTTAATCTAAATTAAGACACACTTAATCCCTACACTAATTAATAATATATGTTAATCTCAATTAAATAGATAATCACTATAGAAGAAATATAAGAGGTGTCTCAATTAAATAGATAATTACTAAATAAGAAACATGTGTTATAGAATAGAGTGATTAAGTAAGATCAAAGAGTGATTAGATATTAATCAAGATCACAATACAATCTCTAGATAGAGCTCATACGCTATGCTCTTCTCTATATCATATCAAATGATTGAGATACATGAGTTTATGACCCACAAGATGATGGGATGCATGCATACTATTTACATTATGAAGTCTTGGTAACTAGAGTTTAAGACTAAGATAAGTAAGTATAGCATGACTCATGTTATGCATGATTTCATAACACTCCCCCTCATCTCATCATCATTGGTTTAGCTCATTAGCTCTGATAATCTTCTAAGTCCAAGAGAAGGAATGTTCAGCCAATATTTTGATGCGAGTAAGCTTTTGGTAAATATATCTGCCAAGTTCTTGCTTCATTGCATAGGTTGAATGTTGATATACTTATCATTGAGCTCATGAGTAAAGAAAAACTCGGGAGAAATATGTTTGATTCAATCCCCTTTAATGAAGCCTTTCTTGATTTGATTAATGCAAGCATAATTATCTTCATAGATAACTGTTGGTAATGAGGGGCTAATAAAACCACAAGAACTTTCAATATGCCCGATTAAGCATTGTAACCATAAGCATTCTCAGCTTGCTTAATGTAATACCAATATCTCAACACGATTTGAAGATGTTGTAGCCAATGTTTGCTTTGGCGATCGCCAATAGATTGTTGTACCACCAACAAGGAAAACATATCCTGTTTGTGGTCTACCAATGTGAGGGTCAGATAAAAACCCAACGTCAGAATAACCAGTCAATTGGCCTTGCATAGAATCGTTGGTAAAGAAAAGACCGATATCTTTAGTGCCTCGTAAATATTGGAAAATCTGCTAAATTCCAATCCAGTGTTGCCTGGTAGGATCGTGACTATACCGAGCTACCAAATTGATAGTGAACGAAATGTCCGAACGCGTACAATTGGCCAAGTACATAAGTGCACCAACAACATCCATGTCAGGATATTTGTGGTCCCAATGCTGACTCGTTGGAAGATCTTGGCCGAAATGGGTCATGAGAAGGATCCCGAGAACGTACTACTGGATAGAGGTTCTAATAAAATGAGCTTGATACATAGAAAACCATTTTAATATTTTATGGATATCAGAGCTCTGATGAAGATGAATTCCATTAGATAGGTGCTCGATCTGAAGACCCAAGCAGAATATAGTTAAATCGAGGTCTTTCATTTCAAATTGGCGGCTAAGCATAGCAACAACATCTTCAATATCATTGGATGTTCCAATAATATTGAGATCATCAATATAAATAGCGAGGATGAAAAATTATTTGAGATGATGCTTGATAAATATGCAAGGACAAATATCATCATTCTTAAATCCATGAGAAGAAGATATTGAGAAAGATGTTGATACCACATACAACCGACTTGTTTAAGTCCATAAAGTGACTTACATAACTTGATTGATGGATTGCGAAATTTTCCAAACTGCATAGATTTGCAAAGTTCTTTAGGTATCTTCATGTATATATCTTTATCTAAATCACATCCATGAGACGCATATGAAGACTTCGTTGAACAGTAAAATGAATAAACCAACAAATACGTTGCATCTATAACCTGAGAATATGTATCGCTATAATCAATACCAAATTGTTGTGTAAAACCTTGAGCAACAAACCTTGCCTTATAACCGGTACCAATAGGTGTTTCTTGAATTTTACCAAAAAATCCTTGTTTGAGAAGACTATTTAGCTTCTTTCCACTTATCCCAAAAATGGGATGTTTTTGCTTCTTGAATAGTTTGAGGATCTGATTCATTCACAAAATTTGTCATGGGTTGATGGGGAGAGTAAATATGATATGATCACGGTCGTAGTCGGAGAAGTTGTGTTGCATGAAGTACTACATGTCCCCATGTTGAACTAGGCAAATTCGATTTGATAAGAATCGACCGCACAATTACTTGGATTTGTTTAATCGAAGATTCAGCCATACCATTTTGAGTGTGAACATGAGGAGTTGAAACTTCAAAATTAATACTAATAGATTCGCAATAGCGAATAAAGGTTGTTGACGTAAACTTGGCAACATTGTCCATCCGAATCGACTTAATTGGAAAATCAGGGAATTGAGCACGCAACTTGATGATAAGGATGAGGAGTCAAGGAAATGCCATGTTGCGAGTAGAAAGAAGTGTGACGTGAGAAAAACGCAACGAAGCATCTTTGACTCCCATGAATTAATAAAATGGTCCAAAAGGAGGGTGTACTGGTCCATGGATATCGCCATGTATATGCTCCAAAAGTTTCCGGTGACTCACACAGTTCCTTGTGCAAGAAAGGACGAATCACCAACTTTCCTTGTGCACATGGAACACAAAGACAAGTTTTAACTTGATTCAAGTATTCCAACTTTAAAGGTAGATATTGAACATTATTGAGAATTCTCCTAATCATTGTATGGCTAGGATAACCTAGTCTATCATGCCAAAGATCCATTATATCACTATTGACCTTCGAGGAGATATTGGAGTAATGCCCTCATAAACCACATCGAAGACATGAATTCGATGAAGGTTTATCTTGACTTGACTTTGATTGATGATGCATTTGCTTGACTTGATTACTTTTAGGATATTGTTTCCTTTGTTGATCTTTCTTCCTCCTCTTCCTCTTCCTCAATTCTGTGCATATGGGTGTTGATGACGATGTTGTCGTCTAGAATAACTACTCTTGACATGCGACAAATCCTTGAATTGTAAAGGAGCCACAGGTTGACTAACTGGATGAAGTTTGTCATTCTTGAGGAGAACTTGGTGGTGTTACTCAATGACAAGAAGTACAAATAAAAGTTTAGCATATGTTTTAAAAGATTAAAATTTGCATAAAAGTTCAATGACAAGATTAAAATTTGAGGAATGAAAAGTACTTAACATTTTTTTGATTAGATTCGCCACTTGAACAAGGTTTTCATGACCGCAAATTTTAAGTTTAGAAACGATACCAAATAGTGAGGAATTATATTCAACAACTGTCTTGAAATCTTGAAAGCGAACTTGATTGCATGCATGCAAATTATTGGGGCCGAGAACAGTTCGTTGATGATGAAAACGGGCTTTGAGTTGTTTCTAGAGAGTTGATGGATTCTTGATGGAGATTTTTGGAGGCTTAGAGCTTGAAGGTGATGAAGGATGAAGATGAACGCTTCCGCCTTGTTCTTCCTAGCATTTGAGTTCTCCACATCATTAAAATTATCACTTATCGTATGAAGGATATCTTTTGTCGTGAGATGGCCTTCGACATGAACCATCCAAGTCATATAATTGGACCCATCCAATGTAACTGGCAGGAATAAGCATTTATCTATTTGTAGAGCTTGAGAAGTCATGCTAATGGTAACAATAAGGTAGATTAATATAAGAGAATAATTATAGAGGCTAATCGTGCTGATAACGTGTTATAGAATAGAGTGATTAAGTAAGATCAAAGAGTGATTAGATATTAATCAAGATCACAATACAATCTCTAGATAGAGCTCATACGCTATGCTCTTTTCTATATCATATCAAATGATTGAGATACATGAGTTTATGACCCACAAGATGATGGGATGCATGCATACTATTTACATTATGAAGTCTTGTTAACTAGAGTTTAAGACTAAGATAAGTATAGCATGACTCATGTTATGCATGATTTCATAACAACATGTATATCAACATTAATTACGGGGAAGAGAAAATGGAGAAAAGTGGCTCTTAGTGATTGTAAATGGGAAAGAATGAGGACCAAAAGGTAGCCCAAAGTTAGGTCACCCAAAGGCATCTTTTGCATTAGAGCTCTTGTTCTTTTGTACAAGTTGGATACCCTAAAGTGTCCCTTTCATAAATTACAAGCCCATTGGCCATTGTTCCTACATAATAAAGGGCGGGTTCCCCACAAATTACAATATAACCATGTTTCTTGCGTACATTTGGCTTAGGATCAATACTTGAGACTGAAAATACTAAAGCCTTATAGGGTTTGTTACAACTAAATAAATATAATATTATTCCCATTAACACATAGTTGGTGAGTTGTTGGTTATTACCAACATCTCTTTTCTTCTAATGGTAATCCATGCTAATGTGGCATAAGAAACTACTATAGAGTTGTCACTTCCATAGTGGTTTTCTATGTCTTCCATGTCATTGTTTTGATCATTGGCCACATTGGTTGATCTTCTTCCTCTACCACGATCTTCATTTGTAATTCCTCAGCTACCCACATAGTTGAGCATGTGGTTGTTCGTGCATGTCGATAGATAGTACATCATTGACTCATTTCTTGCTTCATGAAGCATATTCTCCAAACCACGTTTGGTGTAGCCCCATGTGCTTCATCAAGCATATTCTCATAAGAACTTTTGCATCTTGCATCATAAGAAGTTGATGTCACCTAGCTTATTCTAGCCTGGAGTGAGCTATGCATTTACATATAAATGATGTTGATGCCCATTACTTCTTCTCTTCATCTTCCTTTTGCTATAACAACACATGAACTGTGGTCGACTTTTTTTTAGTCACAAGTGTTTTGTACTCCCTAAAAAAGTGTTAGTTTGGCTTACTGACATGCATAAGTTGGTTTCTTCAATGAGAGCTTCAAGAGCAACACATAAACAACAAAGAGGTTATGTCAATAAATAACCTTCACACTTTGTTACCATATGAAGAGCTAAGAGTAATTTTATAGAGGATCAAGTATATATGAGTTGGAGGTAAATAGATTGCATGTGTGCGTGTGCGTGTGAGAGAGAGTTCTCTGTGTCTCTCTCTCCCTCTCTCCCCTCACGTTCGAACCCCCCTTGGGAGGGGGGTGGGTTGTTCGTGGCTCCACCCCCCACCCATCAATAGAGGGTAGTGTGATACTTAGACTCCCAAACTTGTTTAGTCAAACAAAACATGCATAATTTCATCACATCTAATCCAACATCTTGTTTCACATCGAAGTGTGAAATATGTGTTCTTTCCCTTTTCCGCAAAGAATATGGTTTTGTAGTTAGGTGCAAAACACACACACACACACACACACACATAGAGAGAGAGAGAGAGAGAGATTATATTATCATCTTCGGAGGTCAAATATGACCTATGAGGCCAAAAAAATTTACATTTCACGTGATACATGTGAAAGTGAGTAATGACTCTCGATGTTCAAGAACTTTACCAATGAATGTTGCATCGAGAGTGCACATTGTGATTGTGAGAGAAATTCGTACAAGGATTGGCCTTGGTCGAAGATGTGTGGAAAGCATTTCACGTGACACGTGTGAAAGTGAGTAGTAGTGACTCATGTCCAAGAACTTTACCAATTAATGTTGCAATCGAGAGTGCACATTGTGGTTGTGAGAAAAATTCGTGCAAGCATTGGGCTTGGTCGAAGATGTGTGGAAAGCAGAGCATTGTATCAAAGTGTGGTATTTAGACTCTCGAAAGTGTGCATAGTCGACCACTCTCATCACTTGTGCCCCAACGCCCCGTCTCACATTGCAATGCATGTGAGCTAAGTCGCATGGAAGCAATGGTTCGAATAGAAGCCAACAGAATGGGCTCTAATATGTATCGGTGTGCACGGTTTCCCCGTTCCGAGAAGAATATGGTTTTGTAATTAGGTGCAACATTTGTAGTATAATGTATGAAGCGTGAGCCTCCACATTTTTCCCATGTCATGATACATTGGCGTTGCAAAAATGCCTTATTTACAAAGGAATCTAGTGATGCATCGTGAAGCAAATGTGTTGCATCCCATCTACCAAATCACTTTTTCATCTCTTGCATCCAACTAGAACACAAAATTTTGCTTTTATGTGTCTTTTGGATCTTTTTGTGTGCTTCCCATTCGATTCTAGGACATAAGTCTTCATTTAGAGAATATCCATTAGGGGTTTGCCTTTGGGATTAGCTCTAAAGGGACATGGACTCACAAGAGGCAATTGCTTCTTTTCCATTGTTCAAGGAGAAGATAGTGTAACTTATCGTTTCATACATTGTCCAATTTCTCGTCGAATTTGGGGTTATAGCTCTAAGGTTTTGTAAGTTGTGTCACATTGTTATATGATGCCAAGACAACAATTGTTTGCACAATTCACACTGACCGAATAGAAATCAAAGATGGAGTTAGTTTTCCTATTTTTGAGATATTGGGGATCGTGTCATAGTTGGGATATTCACAATGCTTTTGTATTTGATGGTAGGCGTGGGGTTAGAGGATATTTACAAAAGTTGGAGTGCTAACATGGCTATTTTATTTATTGGCACAATTCAAAATTCTTTCCTCAGTACAATGTTCATCTTGCCTATTGGTGACTCAATATGTACCATTGCTTGAGGGACACTGCTCACTTGTGATACCATGGTAATGTTTCTTATACACGTTTATTAATATTATTATGTGTTTTCACTCAAAAGAGAGAGAAAGAGAGAGAGAATACAAAAGACTATAAAAAGACAATGTATTAAACAAAATGGGGTATAATACTTAGACAATGGTAAAGAACTAATTGATTATATAACGAAGTAAAACTAATGATAATCAGCATTAGATAGCCTATAGAATTTGGGATTAGTTTAGTATAATGGGAGAGATATGACACTCTTCAACATTCAAGGCCTACTTTTTGGCATGATACCTAGTATGTGCATGGTGGTGTCACTTAACATCAAGCTCAATCCTGTCATGATTCTTCTCTTGTAGGACATTTTGGAATTTACAAGACTCTAGAACTCAATGCTCAAGATTATGATTGGCCAAAGCTTTACCACATTGTGACAATCTAAAGCATCAAATCATCTTCCACCTAGCTTGGTTTAGCATTATCTAGTTCTAGCTAATCCCTGGAAGAGCATTTCAGTATATTTGATTGTTAAGCTCTCATTTTCCTAAGGCCCATTCATCTTGTCATTGATTGATTCACCAAGACCTCACATATCATTCCTTGTAGAATACCATCCCTAATGAAGCTACTATTTAGACATTTGCACAATATTTGTGATGGTTCATCAATTATTATCTTGAATTACAAGATTGATTGACTATGTCTATCTACATCAATCAAGATTGATTACCATGAGGAATTAGTTCACGAAAATTTTGGCTTGAAATTCCTATAACATCTTATTTAGCAAATTGGGGATGTTACTTTGCTTCCAACCATACTTGGGAGCCTATAGAGAATGTTCACTATCCAAAAAATTCTATGCTGAGTACTCACACTCAACATCATGTCATCATAAGAGTGGGATGGTATGACAACTATATAGGTATTATGCACATACACACTGACATTCGTCACATGTGTACAAAACGTGTTGCACAAAGTAGTGTGAATTCATAACTTTTGAGTTACAAAATAAGTAAGCTACCAATCTCTTATGTCATCTTCATATATAGAATTGTGTTTAGAAGCTTGAACCGTTATGGTTTAACCTCATCCTTGAGCCTTCTAGGTATTTATCTTGTATTCTAAGTTCTAACTCAATAATATATTAGATCCTTGTGAATCTTTCATCCCTTTTTCTTGATTGTTTAGTGACTATTCTACAATAATATGACCCAACAACATAAGTTTCAAATATTGAACAAGTGGATTTAACAACAAATCAATTGTTATGTGTCAAAAGTGGAATGGAGAGAAAATTCCTAACAAGCTTGGTGGAGTCTTCCACATATTCACTTGAGTTAGACTTATCAAAGAGGAACTATGTGATTGATGTGTATCTCTCTAAAATGAACAAATGATTGAAATCAACAAATGATTGAAAGTAATGAAACTCATGAATAATAATGAAAGTAATGGAAATCAACAAGTGATTGAAAGTAATGAAACACTCTACCCTAAATGACATTGTAACATTCACCCTTTCCCCAATGTGGAATACCCATGAAATTTTCAACATTCTCATGATATTCCATATATCGTGGCTAATCAAATCACAGTTTAATGTCATTGATGAATGCAACCATGGATGATAGCATATATCCATTGACATTTTTAAAACTCATGCGAGAGAATTTTGAATTAATTATGGATACATGACTTTTTAATGATAAGGAAAAATACAATCATAGTATAATATAGTACTCTAAAAGTTGTGTGCATTAAATCGAAGTGTGATAGTGCAACATTGTTGTATGTGTTACTCAGTTTGTCCCATGTTATGGGGCATAAGAAACTCGTCCTCATTAAATTTTAGGGTGGTAGCACAACATTGTATGGACACCATTTCCAAGCTTAAATTTTCATGAGATGTTGCTCCATTTGTCCTACATTCTAAGATGCATGAAACCAATCTTCTTTAAAAACAAGAAGCATTATCATAAATTAAATAATCAATTGTCCATATAAGGTAAATATTGATACATTATGTTTTGCATGTCATACTTTAGATTCACATGGCTATCTTTTGAAACTCTTGAAATTTAAATATATAGGCATGATGTCTACATACTAGTAAATCACGACATTAAGACTGTGGTTCAAACTTCAAGTCTTGGGGGAGATTTGATTTGGCAGGCATTTAGGAACTCTTTAATGTTTTAGTTAAGAACATGCATAGTAGTGGTTTACAAGTGAAATTTTGGCTTTACAAAATTGACGCTATAATGGTTTTACAATATGACATTAAAATGTCTTTATAACATTGAAATCGACATATTTCTATAATACAAAGGTGAGAGCAATAGCATCGCCCCTTAAAACACAATGCCAATAAAGTCAATGTTGAAGCATTACAGACATACAAATGCAAGTGCACATATACATGTATGTATACCCACATATACTCATACCACCATGTTCAAACTAAAAAAACATTCTTGAAGGGTAATTACATATCAACCCATGGACAATGCAGTCACTTGATGTAGCAACACTATTGGGGAAAATGTAAGGGAGAATGAGGTCTATCTATGCAAAACCACTTTTGGGGAAAGAAAAATAAAGGAGAATAAGGTCTTTGTAAGCAACAACTACCTCAACAAAAAGCTGTGGCAAGAATCTATGAGCCAAAGTAAAGGAAGTCACATGGTAAGGACAATATAGCTGTTGGGAAAAGCAAAAGGAATAGAAGGCTCAAAGTGAGGGTTGGAGATACATACCATATAAGTGTACGAGGGAAAGGTGAGGGTAGATAAGATTCAAGAAAGGAGCTTAAAGAAGTTTAAATCATTGTTAGATATGTGATAGATATCAAACATTTACTTTATTTAGCTTCCCTTGGTACTAGAGCCCATGCATAATATGTAGAAAAAATACACAATTATTAATGCAAAGGCGTATTTTTTAAAGAAAAAGTGTTGAATCAATTAAAGATAACATAATTGTGGTGGTACGACGGCAATTTTCAAAATTTGAGGTTAAGACCATCCGTTTGCGTGGAGTTGTTCAAAGGTAAAAAAATAGAGGATCACAAATTACAATATATGTTCCTATGACTAAAAGGGATAGTCATGAAGCCTAAAGGCTCTTGTGGAAAAACATAACAGGAATGCGAAACACTGCGAAACTCGAGAGGGGGTTGTTCCCATGTGAGGTAGCGAGTACCCAACCAAGAGTCATATTTTTCCAAATTAGATACTCGTCAAATATGTCCAATAGTGTGTGTTGGTGGGGTGGGGCATACTAGAAGAATGCAAGACCCGGTGAAATTCAAGATAGGGTTGCTTTTGAGTGATGTAGGAAGTATCAAACTTGGAGGCAATATTGCTTTTGAAGAGGCGCTCTCAAGATTGGGGGACATGTTGGCATGTTAAAGGAATGCAAGAGCTTGTGAAACTCAAGACGGTTTCGCTCTTGAGTGAGGTAGGAAGTACCAACCCTAGAGTCATGTTGCTCTGAAACCATGTGTGTGTATTGGTAGGGGGCAATTTGATATGGTTGAATCCATGTGTGGATGTCATCCAACCTCCAAGTCGATTGTGCCTTCCATTAATTTTACGATGTATGAAACAATTTAAAGCTTGTATATATGTACCCTTGGTTTCTTGCCTTCTACTCTTTCATGTGTTATTTTACCTTTTTTTAAAACACGTGGGTAGCATGACATTGGATGAGAGGGTTTGTAGATCTCCTCCAACTTAGTGATGTGTACCACATGTACATTTTACCCGTCTTTATATTTATATCTCAGTGGTTATACCCCATTTCAAGAAAGCAACTTTTCTCTGACCGTGTCATTTGATAAGACAAAGTTGGATGAAGAAAATGGATTTCTATTTGAGTTTGGACTTGTGAAGTTGAGCTTTCCCTCTCTACGATAATATAAGACAATTGAATATTTACGTGTGAATCCATCCTTGTTGCATTACAGTGACACACACATAAGAAAATGCTTAATCTCTATTTATTTTAGATTTGGAGTTGGAAAATGGTGACCAATGGCTTGTGTTGCACCACGCTTCATAACTAAATAGTAGAGCCCAACTGGTCTCTACCCTAAGATCTATGTCAAAGAGAGCCACATATAAAATGAACCTACGGGCTACACCCATAAATAAGATTATGCTACCTTGTTCTTTTTATTTTCTATTTTGGGTCAATAATGCTTATACTACAAAAGAACAAAACCATGCACAATAGACATGTGTGATGTGAGAAAAACACATCGTCCATACCATGATAACCATTTAACATTAATTGTTTATGCATGTAATCGCTTAAACACTCATAAAACAAGTCGAAACATGTGCCTGCATATCTGTAAATTAGGAGTCGCATTTAATAGGTGCTTTCTTTGTATTTCAAAAAGGGTGTTCTAATTTTGTCGTATAGTTTTCTTGAGGTCTTCAACGTGTTCCGTTATTATGGTTTCTAAGTGTTCAACATGTTTTGTATTCTAGTTTCTTGGGGTCGACAACGTATTGATGTAGCATTTTGTGTTATTATGGTTTTGCTCCTTTTCCATCCAAGAAATTAGATAATCGCCATCAATGTAAATTGGCAACTTGCCATGAGAAAATACTTGGTTCTATTAATTGACAATGTTACCAATATAAATGCTAAATATGTTTCGGCTTTCAGCTTTCTTCATCCATGTACGGAGATGTAACAAAATTTCAAGGGACGTGAATATCAAGAGATTATCAGCCATCAGAATGCTTCTTTCCTGAATTCAACATGATGAACTATTGCATGCAACTTGGCTCGATGTCGACAACTCCAACCCCTACCCCACCATGCTTAAGTTCCCCAAGTATCATCGTTTAATTTTTTAAGCTTGTTTCTCGGAAAGACCTGTAAAGAGAACATAACTCGATAGAAGTATGTATATGGGTTTGGTATTCAAGCCTTATAAATAAATAGTTTCGAGCATCGTTTCTTGAAATTGCATGGATGGGAGAAAGGGAAACTACGCCAAAGTGTGAGGAAAAAAAGAGAAATTTCGCGAGTCTCTGATGTTGAGTTGCCGTGTGTGGTGGGTGGGCATAATGGTTGTACTGACCCACCCCCGAGTGAGTGAAGGTCTCCACTCCCGACCACCTAGTTAGGTGTGTGCATAAACGCGCATACAATAGGCATAAACGCTCACAATTCACAAGGGGGGAGGGGTCTGCTTTATGGATTCAGACAAAAAAGAGAAACGATAGTTCCCGAGCGAGCGAAGAGGCGGGAACCGGACCCTGCAGAACGCATCGAATCTCTAAGTGGGCGCTATATAAAATGTAATGCGAGAATGGATGGCCGCTTTATAGGCGGTTAAATTCCGGAGATTGGTTGGTCGCAAATTGCAATGCAGACAAGAGGACAGAGGACAAATGGGCCATAAAAAGCCCAAAATGTCCATCTTCCAAGGATGCACCAAAGCCTTGCCATTTTTTCCTAGATCATCTCTCTCTAGACTGACTCTCTCTCTCTCTCTCTCTCTCTCTCTCTCAGACATCTATGTCAAACACCTACTCACACATTCTCTCTCTCTCTCTCTCCCAAACATCTATGTCAAACACCTACACACACATTCTCTCTCTCTCTCTCTCTCTCTCTCTCTCTACTAGTTGCATGCGTTCAAAGCTCACCATACCCCATCAAAAAAACAATGAAGGAGTAGCTTCCCCTTCCTTTGCACATTAATCATTTCCTCTTCCTCTTTGTTTCTCGTTCTTTAATCCTTCACCCCCCACCCCCCCAATCCAAAATCTGTGCTATGATTTTAGGGTTCCGCACATTTGTCCTCAATTCATAGCTTTAGCCCCCCCCCCCCCCCCCCCCCTGTTTTGGGTAATCTGTATATACCAATTTAGGGGTTGTGAAATTGTGTTTTTTTAAGCATGATTTCTCTCCCAAATTGAATGGGTTTGCTTCAGCTCTAGTTGAAGATGTCAGTGTCAAACCGGATTGGTCCAAAATCAAAACCATAATTCTTATCCCAATTGAATGGGTATTTTGGCAAACTGATTCAGCTGCATTGATCCACAATTCTCTTCCAAATTGAATGTGTTTCTGCTTATTAAAATTTATCATTAGGCTGAATTGATCAAATTTAGCATGGAATTAAGCTAAATACATTGGAAGATATCCTTGAGCTGTATTAATCGAAATTAGCATGCAAGTAAGCATAATTGTCTAACAGAATCCAAATTTATTGGTTTCTCCCTATCGAAAGTTTATCACTGCTGGGCAACACTTATCCAAATTAGCATGGAATCAAGCATACTTCTCTTCCAAACCAAATGGGGCTTTGCCTAACATTCAAAGATACCATACGGCTGCAGATATCCAAATCAACATATAGAAACAAGCATAATTCTCTGCAAAATTGAAGGGGCTTTGATTATTGAAAGATTGTCACTGAGCTCTAGTAATCAGGATAATTCTCCTCCAAAATATGCTTTTGTCCATTGAGGTATAATTGGGCTGCATCCATCTAAATTAGCATATAGCCATTTCACTGCTTTTTTGGATCCTTTGCATTATTAATTAGCATGCCATGGGAATATGCTATGGCAAAGGAGCTCAATTTGATGGTGATTCAACACGAAACAGTATTGGATTCTATGTAGAACAAATAGGAGATTCGGGAAACGCTGCAAATGTAGCCACAAACAGAGAATCTAATCTGTCTGCTTCAAGACAAAGACAAGGAAGTACAACAAATAGAGAACCCAAATTGCCCTCTACAATTAGACGAGAAGGAATAACAAACAGAGAACCAAACTCTCAATATAGAGCATCTCCAGGCTATTGGACATGGACATCACCATTCCGGTCTCCTTTCAGATCGCCTTTCCGGCCTCAGAGTGAAAGCTCACCGGCTAATGGCACACCCCGACGCCTCCAAAAGAGACCCTTCCCTCCTCCCTCCCCTGCAAAACACATACAATCAGCTCTTCTTCGGCGGCGTGGAACAACAAAACAACCCATTAATGGAGAAGCTGTTTCTATTAATAATCAATGTGATCAAGACTCTTCCGATCATGCTTTACAGAAACCCCTTCGGAAGTATTTCGGATATGCGAAGAACTTCACCATCAAATATGAAATTGCTGAAGAAGTTGGACGTGGGCATTTCGGTCATACTTGTCGAGCCATTGTCAAGAAAGGGGACCTGAAGGGACAATCTGTCGCTGTCAAGGTCATCTCTAAAGAGAAGGTGACATATTTCTCTTCGTAGTGTAACGCAGCCTAAAGTTTTCGGAGCTTCATTCAAATCTCTCTTTCATGGCTTAAAACTCGAATAGTGTCTCTGAATCTCTTTGCACAATCCTATGTGACTCTGATGAAGTTGAGTATAAAGCTGCTCCTAAATCCAATGTTGCTCATTTTGTTTTCAGATGACAACAGCCATTGCCATTGAAGATGTAAAAAGAGAGGTTAAAATACTAAAGGCACTTTCTGGGCACCCGAATCTCGTGAAGTTCCATGATGCATGTGAAGACACCACGAATGTGTATATAGTTATGGAGTGAGTTCATTTTCTTGACATTATAATCATTATGTAAGTTCTAAAGAGCCAATAATTATAGGATGAGTGGGGAACTGAGGTATGTGTTGCTAGATTTGGATTTGATTTGTAAGTTTTCACAGGTTGTGTGAGGGTGGTGAGTTGCTGGACAGATTGCTTTCAAGGTATATATTACTGTTTTTGCCATCACTAGTTTCCTTTACTATCTCTAGATTTAGTTTTTTTCAAATGTAAATTGCCATGGATTATTGTAGAGGTGGAAAGTACTCAGAGGAGGAAGCAAAGGCTGTTGTAGTGCAAATTCTGAGTGTGATATCCTTTTGCCACTTTCAGGGAGTCGTGCATCGCGACTTAAAACCAGAGGTATTTCTTATTTGTGCATGGGTCGTTCATTAGTGCCTTAAAATTTCAAAAGAAACTTCATAATCAGCATGAATATGGTGTTGTATCAGAATTTTCTCTTCACAAGTAATGATGATAATGCCCTGCTTAAGGCCATTGATTTTGGACTATCGGATTTTGTCAGACCAGGTACATGAAAACATCAACAAAGAAAAATGTTGGAAGTTTGTGTATCATGATGGCAAATGCTTGAAATCATATATGACACTCTTGATTCATTACAGATGAAAGACTAAACGACATCGTTGGAAGTGCATACTATGTGGCACCAGAGGTTCTTCACAGATCATACAGTTTAGAAGCGGATATATGGAGTGTGGGAGTTATAACTTACATTCTATTGAGTGGAAGTCGGCCATTTTGGGCACGCACAGAATCTGGAATATTCAGATCGGTATTGAAGTCGGATCCACCTCTTGATGTAGCACCATGGCCATCAATATCTGACGATGCAAAAGACTTTGTTAAGAGGCTTCTAACAAAGGATCGACATAGAAGAATATCTGCTGCTCAAGCATTAAGTATGTACAGTGCTCCTATTTCCTTTGATGGAACATGTTTAAAAAGGGAAGAGATTATTTTGGGTTTTTGTTGATGTTTCAAGGAGTAAAGATAGGTTGTTTCCACCATTGTGTCAGCTCATCCTTGGCTACGTGGACTGCACAAAGTTCCTCTTGATATATTAGTATTCAGGCTAATGAAGTCCTACCTCAGATCATCCATTATACGGCGTGCAGCTTTGAAGGTAAGCACGTTTTACACATGATCAAAAAAATGTTTAATGTGATTAGGAGAAAAAAAAAGAGAAAAATCTTTTGCTGTATTTCAACAAGAATTGGAACTTAAATTTCTAATATAGCCTAAACAAGACCAATATGTAATGCGATCAAGAAAAAAGGAACTTCACTGCTATATTTCAGACAAGTCATTAAGAATTAGTACTACACTTCAAATAATTGGAAAAAACTTACATATGCGAAAATTTTCATGTGGTGAAGGCAGAATCCATTGTTATGTTTCACAAAATTTGGTAAGAACTTAGAAATAACATCCAATTACAAACCACAACCGCATGCAAACAAATGTGTGACAGTGATCTAAACTGACGGCGTTCTCTCAAAATACACTTTTACTCATATAAAGCAGCACAAACTTAACATCTCCTTTCTGAACTCTATGCTAGTTTTTTATAGTCTTGGGAGACAATTGCCCATAATGTGGTTGATAGCAAAAACAGAATATTTATTAGGTTGGCAATTCCAAGGTTTTGATCATTGTGTGAATATTGGATGAATATCCTAATTTCCAAACTAGATTATCAAACTCTATCTTGTGCCATTTCAGAGTGAGATGCATTCACATTAGTGGAAAAAGGATAAAAAAAGAGAGATTTCTTCCCAGATAATTTCTAGGACAATTCTGCCTCATTGGCCACATGATAAACTGGTAATAGTAAAAAGTATTCCCACGAAGAAAGACTTGCATGAAAAACATTTTGGAAATTTAATTTCAGGCATTAGCAAAGACATTATCAGAAGATCAGCTATTCTACCTACAAGCTCAATTCACAATGTTGGGACCAGTAAAAAATGGCAAGATATCTTTGGAGAATTTCAGATCAGTGAGTAACCCTTTATTTTATTTAGCTTCAAATGTTTATTTTCCATTCCTTTCTTTTGACATCTAATAGAAAGGTATACTTCCCTCACAGGTCCTAACTAAAAATGCAACCGAGACAATGAAAGCCTCCAAGATATTTGACATGATTGCTCCTGTATGTAATCTCTTGTCTCTTCATAAATGGTATTGCATAATACAATAAAAGAACATACAATATCCCACTGCAACTAAACTGAAATCTCAGCATATAACAATCACCAATAACATCAATCCAGAAAATGAAAGATGTGCTTCATGTGATAGTTCATAAGGTTGAATATAGCCTTGTTGTTCTTGTCATTACTAACTCCATTACAGAGCTAAGGCATGAGTTTCTGTGGCCAGATTGATGCAGCTCAATCGAAAAAGATGGACTTTCAAGAGTTTTGTGCAGCAGCTACAAGCGTTCCACAACTCGAAGGTCTTGATACATGGGAAGAGCAAGCGAAAAAAGCTTACCAGATCTTTGAGAAAGAAGGAAACCGAGTTGTGCTGATTGAAGATCTTGCTCGAGTGAGTACTTTCTCTACTGCGAAGATGAATATATCTATCTCTCTTTCTATTATCCATTCTCTCTTTCATAGCTCGTTCTATTGGTTGAAGCAAAGAGGTGAATTGTGATTCAATTTCCATTTTAATTTTCTTATATTCTGTTCAGGAGCTTGGAATCCCGTCGTCAATTCCTGCTCATGTTATTCTGCATGATTGGGTGAGACATAATGATGGAAAACTAAGCTTATTTGGGTTCACAAACTTGGTACGCGGGATGCCACCACGAACTAAACATCAACAGCCCCCTAAATAATTATTTCATGGATCCAACTGATAAAAGTATACATATATAAATACCTTCGATTTTGATTATGGTTGTAATTTTATTGCATTGAGCTTTCTGGAAAGGATTCTTTCTTAACAAGCTTACTTAGGCTAGCCTTGATAAAAGCTAAACCTCATCCCTCTGCAGTAGTTGTTGTGGAGGAATGGCTTCATGGGGATAACACCCTTTGCATATTTAAACACATTATTTCCTATAAATATCATTTCAGCTATTCATACAAAAACATCAAGTTGGCTCAGATTTTTTTAACTAGATGGAGGAATGGCTTCATGGGGATAACACCCTTTGCATATTTAACACATTATTTCCTATAAATATCATTTCAACTATTCATACAAAAACATCAAGTTGTCTCAGATTTTTTTAACTAGATGCCCTCTATCAAAACTCTTGAAACTACACTAATCAAGATCTCCATGAATCGATAAATGTAAAACTATGTACTTCCATACCTCAAAACTACACTCATGAACGAGAGGAATGCACTCTTTGTCCCTCTCCATATAAGCTTTTTCAGTTCTCCTCTTAATATGCCTCATTGTTTCAGTAATAAAAAGAAAATGGCATATTTGTGGCACCAGCTATTGTGAGATTAAGTCTATTTCGTAGCTTTTCCTTCAGGGGTGGCAGCTTGACTTCATATAATACTAGCATCATTCATTCAGGTTCTCGAATTCATATACGTATATACATACATATATATATACCTATACCTATACCTATAATACTAGCATCATTCATTCAGTTTCTCGAATTCATATACGTATATACATATACATATACATATACATATACCTATACCTATACATATACCTATACCTATACCTATACCTATACCTATACCTATACCTATACTTATACTTATACTTATACTTATACTTATACTTATACTTATACTTATACTTATACTTATACTTATACTTATATACATATACATATACATATACATATACATATACATATACATATACATATACATATACATATACATATACATATACATATACCTATACCTATACCTATACCTATACCTATACCTATACTTATACTTATACTTATACTTATACTTATACTTGTATGTATTTACGATATACATATATGTATACGTATAAACACATACATATACACAAAGAGAGAAGACATTTCTTGTTTTGTTGCAACCTCATAAAGAGATGCCATGTATATGTATGTATATACAAATGTATACGCACATACATATACAAAAAGAGAGAAGGCATTTCTTGTTTTGCTGCAACCTCACAAAGAGATGCCATAACTTCATGACACATGACCATCCCATACATTTGGGTCCTTTAAACAGTGCTTCTTCAACTGTGTCCCCAAGGTTTATTTAAAATTTACGCACACCTTTTTAGCAGCCTTTCCTTTTTGCTTCCTCCCTGCAGGCAAAACATGCATAGCCAATCTTCCATCTTCTCCTGCCCATCTCCTTCAATTGGGTGAAGGGGTTGTGTCAACTGATGACACATACATAGAAGCCTCACTATGAGCTGGGCACAGGGCATGTCACATCAATACACATACACCATACATGGACCATACACATACATACACACAACACACACACATACACATACACACGTGTCACAACACATATATGTACATACACACTCAGAGTTCGGAGCCATGGATGAAACATGGACAATTCTTCATGTTGTGTTGGGACTGACGGAAACCTCGGTTCTCCAGTGATATCACGATTGTCGAAGACAACATCCTAGATCACAATTCGCACACGTGATTCACATTAGTGCTTATCGGAAGAAGAAGCAAAAGAAGGATACGAAGATGATGAAACCATTCTACCATTGCATACGATCACATTCATACACCCCCCGAGAACTTGTTGAACATCTACGGTTCGCTCTTATCTCTCATTGAATCATATAAATGATAATCGTCATTTCATCTTCATTGTCTCGCTTCCCCCCTCCTGCATGTATGTACATTTTGTTTGTAGGATTTCATTGGAAGTTTGGCGATTCCAAAATAAATGCAAAGTCTTCCCTTTACATAAAATAAATAGCCAGCTTCGAGCAACATTTCAATCAAGTTTTACTTTTTGTTTGTTAAAATGAAACAATAATGCAAACTACAATCATCTATGGTGAGAAAGGAAGCTTTAGCTTAACGCCAGTATATGTGTGCGTGCATGTATAATTTTTTATTATTATCTGAACCCTAGGTGAATACTTGGATTATATAGTAAAGGGGTCTCAAACTTCAAAAAAATTTGAGACAACCTAATGTTTTATTAAGATAACTTGTGACATAATAAATCAATTGAGCTCAAGCGCACCTATCTCTTTCTTGGTACCTGACCATACATTCACTCATCATATTTGTAGGTAGGATATCGATTGCGCACCATAATAGCTTTTTTGAATTATTACCTTTGAAAAGTCACACTTTTTGGGCTTTAGTGTGTTTTAAAAGAGGATTTGAAAAGTTGAAAGATAAATACTCATTAAATCATAGGGATAATATATTTGTTGTTTATGTGATGTATACAACTAAGAATAGTCTTAGAGGAATTCCACTATTTATCTTGATTTTGGTTAACCTTGATGGGTACATATGTATGTTCCCATATACAAGAATTTAAAATAGTTGTAAGATTCATGACATGTGAATTTCCTTTGTTGGTTTCTTTGCTTGAAGAATCAACGATCAATAACTTCGTTTGGAAATTTTGTAACTTAATAATAATTCGTTTCTACGTTGGCAAATATTGAAATGTTGCATCATACATGATAATTTATAAATATTGCTTGATTTCATATGTGGAAGGAACTATACAAACTCGTAAATAATTATTACTTACTAATTCATGATCATCCCTTGTGGTTCCTTCTATATCTACGATGATCTTATGGCAAGGGGAACCTTTGAATGAATTATAAAACTAGTTAATATAAAGGCAACTTTTGTAAGGAAGGGTACCAAAAAAATGCATTTGTAGAACCCGCCAATTTCATTTTTCTTTCAACCTAAATACATGTTATGCTACTCCATGGTGACCGTCAACTATGAACCCATTTCTCGTACTCCATTTGTACCATAGACTCTGTAAAGAATCAAGAGATGGATTCTTGTGAAGTGGAAGAGGTGTGAGTTGTGTGTGTGTGTGTGTAAGAGAGAGAGAGAGAGAGAGAGAGTATACGCAAGGTTAAAAGTATATTAGCAAAGGAGAAAGACTCAACATTGTACAAGGTGGGAGGAGGGTGCTTTACGTAGTCACCCTCTCTCTTCATTAACTACAAGCCTCATGGAGCATGGGGAATGTGAAAGCTCATAAGTTATGTGTCATAGAATATGATTCTATGACTCATACTAAATGCTAGAATACAAAGTGGTGACATAATGGTGACTCTTGACCGTTTGAGTGTCTCTTCACTCTCAAGGTGAGTTCACACACTAGACCAAGTTGAGCTTGATTCTCAACATGACCTCTCAAGCTCAAGTTGGGTCGGTTTCATACGGTATCCAAAATCCGCTTCGACTCGCTTTATGCGGAGTTGCGGAATCCGTGCTCCGGCTTGCGTTGTGCATAGTTGCGAAGTCTGTGCTTCGGCTTGCGTCTTTCTTCGCGGCTTTGCGCGGTAGATCGACTCTTCGCTACTTCATTGCGTGGTTGTGGAATACATGCATTATTGCGTAGTGTCTTTAGTACTCCCCCTCAAGCTTGGCAGGTCAGGGATCGTCAATCCGAGATCGGTCATGAATTGCCATAGCTTGTCGGCTCCTAAGGCTTTAGTGAAGATGTCGGTTGTTTGAAGATTGGTGCTAATGTGTTGTAGGTTGACATCGCTAGCCAGAACATGCTCTCGGATGAAGTGATAGTGCACTTCGATGTGCTTTGTCCGCAGGTGGAACACCGGGTTCCGAGCCAGATAGATATTGCTCATGTTGTCGCAGTAAAGGGAAGTCGGATCCTTGATGGGTACGCCTAGATCCTTCAAAATCCTCTTGAGCCATACGGCTTCACACGCAGTTACGGCTACACCCCTGTATTCCGCCTCCGTACTCGAAAGAGCAACGGTAGGCTGCTTCTTGCTACTCCAGGATATTGCTCCGCTGCCGAGGGAGAAAACAAATCCAGAGGTTGATCTTCTATCAGCTTTGTAGTCGGCCCAATCGGCGTCTGTGTACCCATTGAGTTGTATTGGCATCACGGTCTTGTAGAGGATGTCGCAATCCATTGTGCCGCTCACGTAGCGTAGAACTCGCTTAGCGCAATCCAGGTGAGTATCACGCGGTGTTTGCATGAATTGGCTAAGGAGACCGACCGGATAACTCAGATCGGGTCGTGTGATCGTGAGGTAGATGAGACTCCCGATGAGTTGCTGATATTGAGTCGGCTCACACGCTTTGGTGCCGGAGTTCGCATCTAGTTTGAGATTACGATCGAACGGGGTTGCCACGGATTTGCACTCAGCCATCCCGAACTTGTATAACAAGTTGAGGATGTAGTGCCATTGAGAGATCATGAATCCGACCGGAGTCCAAATTACCTCGATGCTGAGGAAGTAGTGGAGCTCCTTCATGTCCATCATCTCGAACTTGTCGGAAAGGAGGGATTTGACTTTATTGATTTCGATGAGATGCTCACCTCCAATGACTAGGTCATCCACATATAAAATGATGACGATCGGATTTGCAGAATCACTACGTATGTAGAGGGAGTTGTCTAATTTTGACATACGGAAGCCGATTTGATGAAGATATTGCGTTATCTTCGAATGCCAAGCACGTGGTGCTTGCTTGAGGCCGTAGAGTGGCTTCTTGATTCGGCATACAACTTTCGGATGGGTGCTCGAGTTGAAGCCGGGTGGACCTCCTCTTCTAATTCGCCTTGTAGAAAGGCGTTCTTGACGTCCATTTGGTGGAGGTGCCACCCTTTCGCCACGGCAATCGCAATTACGATCTGCACCGTCGTCATCTCTACCACCGGGGCAAAGGTTTCTTCGTAGTCGACACCATGTGTCTGAGCGTATCCTTTCGCTACGAGTCGAGCTTTGTAGCGGTTGACGGAACCGTCCGCATTGTACTTCACTTTGTAGATCCATCTGCATCCGATCGCCTTTTTGTGTGGTGAGGTGGGAACAAGATCCCACGTCTCGTTCTTCCGTACTGCCTGCATCTCCTTGTTCATTGTTGCGATCCATCGCGGGTCCTTCGCGGCTTCCGAAAAGGTTTCCGGCTCTCGTATTGTTGCTACCTTCATCATAAAGGCGTAATGGTACGCCATATAATCGTTGTAGCCGAATCGGCTTACAGGCTTCTTTTTACGAGTGGATCGGTGGAGCTTTTCATTTGCAGAGATGAGGGCTTTCTTTGCTCCAATTGGTACCTCGAAACCGCCGAACTCACTGTCGAGTGAGTGAGTTGACTCATTGTTGGTGAAGCGATCGTCTTCGTATTTCACCATTTTTGCCTTGCCTTTGTCCATCTTCGAGCTAGGCCGTGATGTGCTTTGATCGCTCAAAGGCTCTTGTGGTCCGCTCAATCGGGTCGTGATCGGACTTTCTTCGAACATGCACGTAAGGTGATCTTCGTCCTCTATCTCTTGTTCGGTGGATTCCGGGTCGAGCAGGGTCGGAGTCGAAGTTGTCTCTGGTGCGTACCAGGATGCAGACTCGTCAAAGACGACGTCTCGACTTACCCGAGATTTTCGAGTTGAGGGGTTGTAGCACTTGTACCCCTTTTGCTCCAGTGAGTATCCTACGAGGATACATTTCTCCGACTTCGGGTCGAGCTTTTGACGCTTCTCGTCGGGGATGTGCACGTACGTAATGGAGCTGAATATCCGAACATGTGATAGGTTCGGCTTCTTTCCGAAGAATCTTTCGTGCGGAGTGACCTCGTGCACGCCGGATGTTGTGCACCGGTTCATTAGGTAGACGGTCGTATTTGCCGCTTCGGCCCAATATGACTTGGGCATATGCTTCTCGTTCATCATGGCCCGCGCTGTCGTGAATATTTTCGGCAATAGTGTGAAAATCCTATAAAACGTACGAAATCGAGTATGAATCACGTAGTACAATAATTGTGAAGATAATTTTTTTAATAGATTTAATATCTAAGTACAAAATGATGGAGGTTTCGAATGCACTTTATTACACGAGAAACGAACAACTAAATGTCAAGATATGAGGGTATAAAGTTTGTAAAAGGAAAGGAGAAAATTGTGAGATATCCCACATAGGCACGACAAATACAACTCTCATCATATATAAGGTGGAGCAAAAGATATTATCTTTGTGTCTATGTGTGGAGCATAAAGAGTTCAAGGTAACTTGAACTAAGAGTGGACGTGGGCTAGCTACTCGTAAAGGGTTTTTGCCAACCAAAACCGGACCGACGACGGTGATCCGACGGTGATCCGACGGCGGCGTCCGGCGACTAGATAAATAAATATAAAAATATATATACATATTTACATATACAAGGAGGGCAAGTAAGGATTCAAACCTTGCACCTCCAAGTTAAGAGTCAAATGGCTTACCATTAAGCCATGTTATTTAATTAAAATTATATTTCTATCATTGTACTTTTACATGTAAATTCTCATACATGAGAACTAAAATGAGTGACGTGGTTATCATGCACCACATGTAATACATAAGCGCCAAATGGCAAACATGCAATTTATGCATGTCTTGTACCCTCACATGCATCATATGCATGAGAGCATCTATAAAAGAGAGAAGGGGAAGGAGAAAAAACACGGTTTTTTTTTATGAAAATTAAGAGGAAGAAATTTGTTATCAAATTGATCGTGTAATCTCAACTTCTCTCTTTCCCAATCTATCTTAAGTACTTTCTCGCCAAAGCTTGTATCGACTCTAAATCCTTCTGGTCCAGAACCCCGGCGGTTCCGCCTCATGATCCGCGCGTAGTGACGGATCTTCACGACAACGCTACTTTGAGGATGTGCCGATTTTTGCACTTGGCTACTCCGTTTTGTTGCGGAGTGTGTCGGCAAGTGAATTCTCACCGAATTCCTTCCTTTCGGAGATACGTCGTGAAATCGTCCGAGAAGTACTCCTTGCCGCCATCCGATCGAATGCATCGTACATGTCGGCCCGTGGCTTTCTCAACTTCATTCTTGAAATTTTGGAAGTGTCCAAACACTTCGCTCTTTTGCCGCATCGGGTAGATCCAAGTGTGCCTAGAAAAGTCGTCGATGAAGAGCACGTAATATCGGCATCCGCCGAATGTCGACGTCTGGGCCGGACCCCATACATTGGAATGAATTACGTCGAGTACGCCTTTGCTCACATTCTGCTCCTTCGGGAATGGGTGTCGGTGTTGCTTGCCGAATTGGCACGCTTCACATACACCTTCAATCTCCTTCTCTTTGAATGTCGAGAGTCTGATAACGACTCCTTTCGATCTCATTGCTTTGAGTTTGTTGAGATTGATGTGCCCGATTCGCTTATGCCATAGCTCTATGTTGGAGTCGGCTTTCGTGCTTTTCGCGAACATGGCGGATTTCATCTCGTGCGAATCGAGAATGAACATCTGGCCCTCTCTTCTTCCACGTGCGATGATTCGGCCTTCTTTTTCGATGATGCACCCTTCTTGATCGAATCGTACTTGCATCCCTTACTCAACCATTTGGCCGACCGAGACCAAATTCTTCGTGATGGTGGGAACATGCAAGACATTTTTAATGTATGTTTGCTTACCTCTTTCGCCGAACGGGACATTGCCGATGTGCCGAATCGGGTGCGTAGTGTCATCTCCGGTTTCGACATAACCGGGTCGCTACGGCTCTCGAAGTTCGAGAAACCATTCTTTATGGGATGTCATATGGTTTGAGGCTCCGGAGTCTACAAACCATACGTCCTCCGGATTGAGGGCACTAGTTGAGGTAGCGGCCAACATAGAGTTTGCTCTATGTTTCATCATGAACATTCCGCCACGGTCGGAGTTGTGCCCATACATTCCGCCACGATCTTCGTAGTCGGAGTTGTGCCCGTACATTTCACCACGGTCAGAGTTGTGCGCATACATTCTGCCACGATCTTCGTAGTCGGAGTTGTGTGCGTAATTCGTGAGTTGTCGGCTTGTGGGAGCCGATTCACGCATCTTCTTTCGGCACTCTTCTTCGTGGTGGCCGAGCTTTCCGCAATATCCGCATTTGGTTGCGTTTAGACGGCTCGGGCCGGAGTGGAAGCCCCCCCTTCTTGCGAAGGTTCCTTGTTGGCCTCCGTTTTGCGGCCGAAATTGGGAGTTGTTGTCGTAGGTCGGACCTCGTTCGCCTTGTCCTTGGCTGAATCGGCCTCTCGCTCGTCCGCGTCCTCTTCCTCCATTAGAGTGCGTGTAGAGCATGTGGCCTTCCGACTCATTGCTCCTTGTACGCACGTGGTTTTCTTCGACCAATAGCATTGATTGGAGCTCGAAGAAGAAGGGAGATTTCTCTCGTGCTAGAACGGCGGTTCACATCGCGCCGAACCGTGGTGCGAGGCCGCCGAGGCATATTTGCACCATCTCATCATCATCTATACTTATGCTTATTGAGTCGAGCGAGTCGCAAAGCTCCTTGATCTTCAAGGTGTATGTCGTGATGGACATGTCCCTTTGTTGAATGTTGTTCAACTCTTAGCGGAGTTTAAGCTTCCTCACAGTCGTGTTGGCGGCGAAAATCTTTCGTAGATTTTCCCATGCTTCCTTCGGCGTCTTGGCTTCTCGAATGTAATCGAGCATGTGGTCATGAACACATGTCGCCAAACAATACATCATGCGGCTTGCGGATTGCTCCCATGTCGCGTATCCGGGAGCCGCTTCGGCGGGTCGGTCTTCATGCGCTCCTTTGATGTAGCTCTAATAGCCTTGTCCGACAAGGTATTGGTGCATCTTGTACTCCCAAGATGCGAAGTTGTTTCGATCCAACTTCTCGGTAGGGAGAGCGCTCCCCATTTGAGTATTCATTATGTCGATTCTTCTTCTTCTTCTTCTTCTTCTCTCTTCAAGTGCGAGCTATGTAGCGAAGCTACAATAGTGATGAGCCGGTTCTTGGTCGTCGGCATGGAGCACAACACACGATCACGATGAGGCGAATGGGCTAGATCGAGCTACCAAATCACTCTGATACCATGTAAAGAATCAAGAGATGGATTCTTGTGAAGTGGAAGAGATGTGAGTTGTGTGTGTGTGTGTAAGAGAGAGAGAGAGAGAGAGAGAGAGAGAGATAGAGAGAGTATACGCAAGGTTAAAAGTATATTAGCAAAGGAGAAAGACTCAACATTGTACAAGGTGGGAGGAGGGTGCTTTATGTAGTCACCCTCTCTCTTCATTAACTACAAGCCTCATGGAGCATGGGGAATATGAAAGCTCATAAGTTATGTGTCATAGAATATGATTCTATGACTCATACTAAATGCTAGAATACAAAGTGGTGACATAATGGTGACTCTTGACCGTTTGAGTGTCTCTTCACTCTCAAGGTGAGTTCACACACTAGACCAAGTTGAGCTTGATTCTCAACAGACTCCAATAACTATAGTAGTCAAATACTACCTTGATTTGGATTTTTTTTAGTGCCCATGAAAAAGCCAATATTTACCCCTGGGACCTAAGTACACAAGTTTCTTGATGTGTGTCTCTTTTGTGAGAACGGATATTCATGTGTACTTCAAAACACAAAGTGCATATCTATGTATTAATAATCTATGCACATATGAGCTCCCTTGAAAGCTCTACGAGATCGTTTAGGCCACATCTTGTCAAGTTTTCTTTTCATGTAAACTACCTAACCATATGAGAGAATTTGCTCTTGTGGTTCTATGACAAATTAACACCAACATTCTACGTAATATGTGGTAATCCATGATTTGGTATATATCTCGACTTTGATAATATATCTCTATACTCTTTGTAGTGCCAATATCTCCATGGGAACACGTGTTTACTAGAGCATAACAACAGACAATGGAGAAGGTAAAGCTCTAGTTCCATGAGCAAGACCCAATGAAAGGATTGATCAATGTCCATATCATATCTGTAACTCTCCATTAATATAAGTTAGAAATGTAAAACCTATAACACGGTCTCTTTTGAAATGAATAGAATTAGCCTCCATTGAACATGAAACAATCATTCTTAAAGTAGCATATATGTATAAGGCTCATTCATGAGAGTGTGTCAACTCAAGGTGTACTCATTGACCACACATCTTTGTATGTTGAGGTTTTTGGAATGTTGTATACTCTATTTACGACAAGTTCGTAGAGTTTTGTCTCTATTGTATGTCAAGGGTTTTGGAATGCCAAACACCCTTTTGATGGTGAGTTGGGCGAGACTGGTTGTTGAGCACTCTTGTACCACTAACATCACTTATCCTAATCTATCGAGCTCTTACTCACCTCTTTTAAGCATATAAATTAACTAATGCCTTTGAAAGGCTTAAGTATTTGAGACCAATATAACTAAAAGAGATTACTCACAATGGTGTTAACTAAACCTCTATTACAAAACTCGCCACAATACACACACAGGGTGGAGTGTTTAGGGTTTGGTTAAATAGCACTTACCTTTAATCACTGACTTCACACGAATAAGATAGATAGATTTTTAATGTCCATGGCTGATTGATCAATGCCATAAGGTTGGCTATGTTAATGATCAATGCCCCAATTGATATTTGGTTGACAACGGGACAAAAGTTTGTTAAGTATCAACGAGACATCCTATCTCAAAAGATACACTCAAGACACCTGATAAAAGTGGAGAGTGATAGAAACATTGTAAATAGGTTATAAACGTAATGTTTATAGACTTTTATAATTTCTTAAGAGTCAAAGGTGTCGGGGAAGTTGTGGTTCGTGCGGCGAGGTCACGGGGACTAAGGTGAGTTGGCTAAATTTTAATAAGGCTTCTGTGGCGATGTTAGAAAGATTAAGTATATGAAGAAGAAGAGTTAAAAGTAATGTATGAGAGAGGGACAAGCATAGATAAAGAGAAAGAGACAATGTATGATTTAAGATGAAAGAGTATACGATATGAAGTTATGAACATGATTTATATTAAGAATAAAAGATTTTACGAACTTTACAATGCTTGATTGCAAGATGAAACTTTTCTCTACCAAATTCCGGCTTGAACCATCAACTTAAGTGTTGAGAGATAATAAACTTCCCAGATGGGCTAGCTTGTTTGGTTGATTATTTGATTTTCTATCTCTCTTATCCTTCTTTTCCTTGATTCATCCCTTGATTCCTTGCCTCTCTTTATAGGTTCTCTCATGCATATGATGATATGAGGGTGATTTGCATGCATGTAATGCATGTGATACATGATAACCATCATGCTTATCTAAGCTCTAATCTATGAAGATAGATCCGCTCCTGGAGTTATCTCCAAATGTTCCATATACGAACCCCCCCAAACAGGTCTCACCTCTGTCGATTCAATGATCCCCGTGGGTTGAGGTCAACAAGAATAAATCATTAGGGATGGCATAAGTATGATGATGAAAACATAACTACTTATCCTAATGCTATATATACTTCATACTTGATGTGCGAGGTTATGGGTTCAAGTCTCTCAAATGTCACTCAATCCAATATTCAAGCTTATTTTTTTATCGTGAAGCAAATGCTTCACGACACCGAAACATAATTGTATTTTAGTAAAACAACCAGATGTATTTGAAAGACAAACATAGTAGTTCATCGTTAAACATGACGCCCTTGGGACGATGATTCACTGAAAAAATGTGGTCACATTGGGATGGATATTTTTTGTTTCATGTAAACCATTTCGCCTTATTACATGGTGGGAAAATCCATCATCCATGGGAGGAACCTAGCGTACTTAATGGTTGTCAGTCGTCTCAGAATTCAAATTTGTGAATTCCGAATGTACATATATCGGGCATGCAACACGCGACAACAGAACGACCGACTCAAGTTCAGGGAATGTGACACGAGCCTTCATTGAAGAAGAAATCCCAAATGGCGTACCATCTTACAAATCAACACGACTGACGAACCATGGCAGACTCTTGAAGGGGGGGGGGGGGGGGGGGGGGCACGTTTGGACGCGCAGGCACACATGAGGCAAAAAGAAGGTTTTAGGGGTTTAGAGTTTCCAAATTTCTCCGTTCCAAACGAGAAATTGAGAGATGTTTCGACGAGGACAAATAGATAGGTTTCACAACGAACGGATCGATCGATCGAACAGATGGCAGTCACACATGAGGCTAAACAAAGGTTTTAGGGTTTAGAGTTTCCAAATTTCTCTGTTCCGAACGAGAAACCGAGAGATGTTTTGATGATGACAAGACAGATAGGTTTCACGACGAACAGATTGATCGATCGATCGATCGAACAGATGGCATGGGGGCTGCTGCTGGCGACAATTCCATGGGTCTCGAGGTTTCCATGTGTTGTCCGATTTTGGCCAACAAGAAAGAGCAGATGTTGGCCCAAGTGTGAACACGACGTGTCCACAGAGATTTGGCAGAAACCCTAAGGCCTTCCCTCCATAGCCTTCTTCTTTCTGCACTCCTCGATCTGTTCCACAGGCGAAGCTCGCCATGGATTCTTCATCTTCGTCCTCTCCATCATCATCATCATCACCATCTTCTTCCTCTTCTTCCTCTTCTTCCTCTTCTTCTTCTTCTTCTTCTTCTTCTTCTGTGTCCGAGACAAGGCAATACCTCTGCAATGTATGCGGCGAGACGCGCTCGAAGAGGTCCCTCATTGTGTCCCACATGCTGCTTCGCCATCCGCAGGATTCCTCGCGCTTCTGCGTCGTTGGCAAAGACAAGCGGCGATACATGTGTCAAGTTTGTGGTTGCTTCCGATCCAAGCTTTCTACTCTGCGAAGCCACATGAAATCTCACGAAAGCTCGCAGGTGAATTAATGAAGGAATGAATCGAGTAAATTAGCAGAATTTCCTGTTTTTTTTCCTGAAATTTTGAATGAGCTAATGCGCCGGCTTTCTATGGTCTTTTCTAAAATCGTAAATGAATACGTGGTTTATTCGTTTTCGATTCTTATAATGAATCTACGCTTCATCTTTCTTCGTTTTCTCCAATTGAAGATAATCTGATCGTTTCCATTGCATACTTTACTTCTTTTCTAACGTTTTACTGATCTCATCCTCAGTCTGCCTGATAGGTATATCTGCATTGGTTTTGCTATGAATGTCGTTCTCTATTATGGTTCGAAATGACTCTCAAATATTCAGTTTCCACGGTCATATTCTTACTGCAATGTAGAATGTGTGTTTGAACAGGATCTTTTGCTATAATTATGGATGTGATACTGTCCCCTGTGCCTCTTTCCCCACCTTTATTTTGACTGTAATACAAAAGACATTGAAATAGTAAGATCCTTATTGTAAGTCTTTCTGAAGATGTCGTGGTAATATGAGTTCTTCGTGATTGTGCTTTTGATTTTATTTAATGTTCAATCTTTGGCATGTCTGTCTGTTGATGGTGTGAATTTGATTTTAAAGAGCGAGTTTTTTCAGCAGATTGCATGCGAGGTAGAATCTACATCGCCATCTCAGGATCAAGAAACAAGGAAATGGGAAGACCTTATCCAGTGTAATCACTCTGCGTCTGAGTCTCAGAAGGCTTCACACATTAACAAAGACCTCATAGATGAGGTATTTTTTTAAATTCCCTCAGTAGATTGTTGTGTTACTGTCCTTGTTTTGACATGGGAAAGTGCATGTATTCTTCCGGTTTTACTTTTGGATTGCTCACGAGTCCATGTTCCGGGCCTATTCTTGCAGTTTGTATGTGCATCTCAATGCTCGTTGAAATCTACATCATCTCCACAGCAAGAGAATAAGAAACAGAAACTCTGTCAATCAGAAGCTGAGAAAATAAACATTCAGCATACAATGTACTCAAATGAGGTATTTCGTGGCTCATTTCAGCATATTGTTTCTTCAGGGGATAAGGTCTAATGCAGGAATGCCATTTTTCTTGTTCTACTATTCTTTATTTACAATCTGTGTTTCTCTTCAAACAGCAAGAATGTAAATCTAAACATCTGGGAGAATCGTGTTCTTCATCTCCGCCTCAAGCAAATGAGGAAGAATGTGAACACCGTCACTGTAAATCTAACTTTGAGGGCAATCATCCAACATCATCTCCACAGCTAGGAGCAATAAATCATAAAGGACTTCTCGAGTGTAATCAGTGTGGATTTGAAACCAAGAAAGCATCTCATATGAGGCAACATTTAGCTACACACACTGATGAGGTATTCTTTGGGAGCTATAGAATTGCAATCAAACAGATTACTTTAGAATACTATATATTAAGCTTTTGCATGTTGAGCAGTTACATATGGTGCACCAGATTAGTACTGAGAAGGGTGACCTCTCTGGAAGTCCTGGTCACACATGGCTTTGTTTTGGATTCATATTAAAAGGTCAGATGATGATGAAACTAATTGCAATGGAGAAAGCTTCTATGTTTTATGGCCCACTGGACAAAACAACAGTGAGAACTATTTACAAATAGTTGGAACTATGTTTTTTCTTGCTTGCAGAGGGCTTTCCATTGTCCGAAAGATGGCTGTGGGAAGTCTTACAAGCGACAGGACCATCTCAATCGACATCTTCTTTGTCACGAAAAATCATCTGGACACCTTTGCCCTAGACCAGGATGTATAATGATATGCTCCAATAAGGCAAATTTGCTTAGACACCTCAGAAGTCATGACTTGAAAGGTGATCATCTTCAGCGCAGTGTCCTGCAGAAACAAATGAATTCCTTGAAATGCCCTGAACAAGGTTGTGATAAGACCTTTGACTACCCCTGCAGACTACAATACCACTTTGAGTTAAAGCATGGTAAGATCAGTTGTTACTAATTGTATTTCTATACCTTTGCTGAGATACTGTACTTTATATCAATGCTCAAATTGTTTTAGCATCATGACTTACCTAAGTGTTTTATGTTTTGGAACCAGGCTATCAATATGCAGATATCTTTTGTTGTATTGAAGGATGTGGAATGAAATTTCCCAATGCAGAGGCTCTTTATGAACATACCCGGACTTCCCATGCTAATCTTGGCTGTAACATTTGTGGCTCTTCTGTGTCGAGAAAGAGTTATAAACGGCATCTCATGTCACATGATGACAATGAAACTAAGCCAAGACTATTTTGCCCTTACGATGGATGTACTCGCAGCTATGCAAATGTAAGGTTCTTATTCTGTCATTATAATCATAATTACAAACTATTGATCTCTCTAAAACAATGTGTTCTCAATCTGTTTCCAATCAGAGCTCAAATCTGGCAGTGCACATCCGAGTTTGTCATATGGGTAAAAAAGATTACCGATGTACTGTTGAAGATTGTTGTGAAGCATTTGGCTATAGGCATACCAGAGATAACCATGAAAAGTCTTGTAAACACTGTTACAGTGAGGTAACTACAAAAGACATTTCATTGATAATATTATGTGGTTTTCAATTGTGTCTTTTGAAAAGAAATTTATACTATAAATCTTTTGCTCTGTTATTAGGGTGACTTTTTGGAGGCAGATCAGAAGTTCTGTTCTCGACCTCGAGGTGGTAGGAAGCCTATTACTCTACAAAAAGTGGAGGACTTATTTAGGAAACGAGTCTTTGGTTGTGACAAAGAATAACAGAGTTAAGGTGTAGATACTGATGCTACGGAGTTAATGAAGGAGAAATATAACCTTGGGAGGTTCGTATACTGATTCTCAAGAGATGGGGGTGCTCATCTCTTAAAAAATCATACTCTTAAGCTATCGATTCGTGACATTATATCTATATAATTAATCGAATCAGCAAGTAAAAATCTATCCCTCAGGAAATCTGAATCCCTCCATGGATCCTAACTGGTAATGCGTATAAATATTGTAATTATAAGCTATATGTATACATTACTACTTCATTTGGTCCCTAGGAAGTTCTCTTCCAACTTTGTAACATAGTGGGGCTCCAATTTTAAATTTATTATTTTCCCAAAACAAAATTATCCACTTGTGTGTTGTATCTGCAAAGAACTTGAAGATAAAGATTGAAATGGCAACACATACGATTTAGCAAAACGTTTACATCCAGTAAAGAGATGTATGTACACAAAAAAGAGTTGGAAGTTATGCAACAGTAAAGAAGAGCTGTCTTTAGTTGGTCCTGGAATTCGTATTGCTATATTTATTTATGAATTTTTAGGTATCTGAGCTATGCTGATTGTGTTGGATGGCTTCACCCCAGTGAATGAAAGGTGTTTGGATATATGCTTAGTTGCAAAAGGTGAATCTGTTAACCTGGCATTGCCTTAGGCCATGCTTCAGCTTTTACAGCAATTTTGAAGTGTGTTTTAGCAGAGCTGAGCACAACAATGTTGTGTAGAGAAAGCCTCAACTTTTAAGGTAGGAAGGAAAAAACCTACAGCATCAGAAGCACATGAAAAGACTAAAAAGAGATGGTGATAGTTCTATGTGCCGAACCAAACTTTACCTAAAGAATGTTTCCTGTGCAATGTGATTAATTCCAAGATGTTTAAAGCTTGCGAGGGGGTGTGTGAACCATAATTTGCTGTTAGGGTTTTAGACCAAGAATGGTGAAAAGAATGCATGGATAAAGCCTCAATTTTTATGGTAGGAAGAAAAAGACCAACAGCATCAGCACATGAAGACATGGGAGATGGTGATTCAAACTTTACCTAAAGAAAGATACCTGTGTAATATGATTAATTCCAAGATGTGTATGGCTTGTGAGGTGAACCATAATTTGCGATTAGGGTTTAGACAAACAATGGTGAAAAGAAGGCCTGGATGCCGCATGACATTTTACATCTAGGTAGAGGTGGGAGGCAAAGCATATGTGCCTCATGCATTCTGCATTCACCTAGAGTCATGTAAAAAAAGGTGGTGAGTATTGGGTTGAAGAATAAGACTATCGTGCATCTGCATCCACCTTTATTATATTATAGTCTGCGATTTCTACATATAATTGAGAATTCACTACTTAAATTTTTGTCTAATTAATTGTTTGATTTCTATGTAAAGCTAAAAAATTTCCTTGACATTTTCATTTATTAAGTGTTCTTTTATGTATTCTGCTCTATACTTACATCCATGTGACCTCTTTTACAAAAGATTATTCTGATGTTTTCACTACTTACGATGTTGTAACGACAATTTCTTTTTGTCACTCACACTAGCACAGTTGCACACCATTTTGACAAATTTCATATTTTCAAGTATTTTGGCAAAAAATCCAGTTATCTACCAAAGCAGTTAATGATTCCGTGATTTTGAAGATATTAAATGAATTAGGAATATGCACAATGAATATTTGTCGGTCATCATAATCTAACCATCAATAACATGCTAACACTTCTTTGTCATATGACACTATACCCCAATGCCACAATGATTATTTGTCGGTCATCATAATCTAACCATCAATAACATGCTAACATTTCTTTGTCATGCAACACTATACCCCAATGCCATGGCTTCAATGATGGAAGACAAAATTCAACCTTGGACGCTTGTATCCATCTGATTCAAAACGTTGTCATCGTTGTACCTATCCAAAAAGGTGAAGAAAAATTACAAATGGTCATGTCATATATTTAACACATTTAACACATTCCTAGAACTTAGAAAGTGCTCACAATCATTAAATGTATTAAGGTTTTACCTATTGTTGGGTTTGAACCGAAAGAGTTTGTTGATTACAAAGACATCCAAATTTATTGCCTCAATGTAATAATTTCTATTATGACGAGGCAAAATCGGACTTGCACATGAATTTCTCATGTCATTAATCTCAATGCAATAATGTCAATAATGCTATATTTCTATCACCAACGACGTGCCCACAAACTTTCAATTACGTGATGCACTATATTTCCATCGTGCTTGCTATATAGCCAATGAATTAGAATCCTTTACCACGTCTCAATAGGACAAATTCAATAAGATACATTTCATCAATCTCGATGAAATGTCAATAATGCTAGATACATGTCATTAAGAAGGATGTCACCTAAGAGTCTTTTAATTACAAGACACTATACAAGCACCATAGGTTTCAGATGTATCCAATGAGTTAGAATCAACCGGTGACAAGACACATCACTCGATTCAATAGTAAAGCAACCATAAAACACCATGTCAAAAACAAAACCAATCTGCAAGTTTACTTTCTAAAGAAATTCAACAAAGCATCATGTTGACAACCAATTGAATATCGATGACTGCTAGGTGAAAAAGATACTAGCACTTGTAGTGACACCATTTTAATGACTAGCATATCGAAAATGCATCATGACCAGTGCTATGCAAATCATTGTTTGTAGGCAATAATTTCCCATGTCTCTCATAAATAAAGTCCTAGAGATAAACAAGTGGAAGGTTGCAAACCTGTGCTTCTAGATTACTCACATATTTTTCTAGGAGTTCAAATAAAACCCTAACAGTAAATTGTACACGTCAAAGCATCATTTACAAAGATCGGCACCTTGTTTTAACATTTCTTCGATTTGCCATACTCATATAAAAAGGGGATGATAATTTACCCTGAAATATCTTTTCAGTTTTCCTATGAAAATTTATGAACAAGGTGTGGTAATTTAAATCAAGACTTTTTTGACGGTTTTCTTGTGAAAACTGTGATGAGAACCATATGAAGCAATGCTTACAATCGGCTAATTTTACACACTAATAACGACCTGGGTGCAACTCGAGAAGAGGGAGTAGCGGTCCTAACTGATTCTTACTATGAATTTGACTTAAGGCTGCCATTCTTCAGAGCTAATTCATGTAATTCATATCTCATCAAATTTAAAGGACTCTGGCAAGGTAAATACGATCGGCAACTTTCTTGTTTGAGATAATACGATCGTTATATTCGATTGGCAAGTTCCTTGTTTGAGATATTCTTCACATATGATTGTAGGTGAGGTTGTGTATGGAATTCTCTCCTCCAATACAAGTTTGCATAGAACCTTGATCACATTTTTGACCTGATATGATTGGGCTATTCAAATCATCATATTGAGATGAGCCTGAAACGATATTCGTCTCTTTAGGGTTTATAAAATACTGGGAGGATGAGATAAAGTTATTGCCCCCTTGATGGTCTGAATGGACCCAAAATGCCTCTAAATTATTGTCAAAGCTATTATAAGAGCCCTTTGTTTGCATGGAAGAGGGTAAACAAGTAGAGCCTTCAATCTCAAAGTTATAAGGGTTTTTTGTATCTTCCAAGAGCTTCACTATTTCATTGGCAACTAAATTATAATCAGATTCTTGCAAATCTTCGATAACTGGCTCGAATGCCAACTCTCCTCTTAATTCTGGCAAATTGTCGACGAATTCCAGCACATTGTCCACATTATTAACCGAATCACTGAAAAGGTTGCTGAGACCTTGGGGAGAATTAATGGGGTTAAATGATTCCATATCATACTTAACATCTGAATCATCTTTGCAACTGCTCAAACAAGATACACCTGGCGAGGACTTATCCGATACCTCATGAGGGCTTGTACAGCTAAAAGAACCCAAATCATGGCTCTTCACATCGGCATCAGAACATACATTGGCATCCAGATTGATTGATCCTTTCATAATACTTGATGATCGAGAACAGATCTTTAGAATTTGGCAATCAGTGACCTCGGGGAGATTGAGGCGAGCACACGAACCATACAGTATTCTTGCGGCTTGATCATATGCTAATGCGGCTTCTCGTGCTGTGGCAAATGTACCTAACCACAATCTCTCGCCTCGATTCGGCTCTCTTATCTCTGATACCCATTTCCCCCATACCCTCTGCCTTACTCCTCTATATTTGCAATGTGCATTCTCTGGTCCTCCTTTCCCTTTCATACAGCCTTTCTTCGATCCTCTGGCAGGTACTCTTCTAGTTATGATGGTATCCTTCTCTGCTAGTGAGCATTGGCCTCGCTCTTGATCTTGTGGTTCGAGTTCATTGGTTACTGATTTGATTTGGTTTTGCTCAGCCCACCATGCCAGGATCTCTGTCACCGATTCACATCCATGAGGTCGTTTTGATCGCTTCCGCACACCAGACATCTTCTGTTGGGCAGCCATCATCGATTGATTATCCCTTAATCGAATATTTAGATAGAATGTCAGGGCAATATCTTTACGGCCGAGAAATTTGATCAATATACCAAAAATCTCGTTAATACTGCTCTCAAAGAATCTAGATGAAACAGAAGCGAACAAAATCCCGCTTGTACTTTCCAAATAATCCTGATTGGTTCTTCAAGAATCCTTCACCTATGTATATATATATATGCGGATTGGAACTGTCCAAAACCCTACTATGTACAGATTGCAGATATATTCCTGATTTCAAAAAACCTGTTATCTTTCTCCTCTTCTCTTTTCTTTTCTATGTACATCTACGATCGATTGACAGCTTCAAATCAAACCCTAAAACTGCAAATCAAAATTTAAAAAATAGGTTATTATTATTATTATCCCTGCTATGGGGAAACCCTAGTCGAGGAAATCAATATGTACAAAAATAGCATTGTATAGTAGGTACATACATACATATACTGTATACATATACATACACATACACATATACATACATACATATACTGTATACATATACATACACATACACATATACATACATACATACATACATACATACATACATATATGTATAATGTATGTATACATATATACACATAGGAGAAGACAGAAAAAAACCCTAAAAACGCAAAGCTTTTATTTTCAAACATATCCATAATTATATCAGCTTTTTTAATTGTTTGAAGCACAACATCGAGATTATGATGTCACATACGACCGTTGTGTGCGCCTTTGTCCACCCACAATGATTCTCACTCCATCATAAACTTCTTTGGCCGACTGGCTGTTTCACTCGTACACCCAAAGTGCTCACAAACCAGATGCCCGAGTCAATGATCTCAAGTAAATCCCTTCGGGACAGTAAAAAGAAACATCAGTCAATGAGCGTTGTCCGTGGGGGAAACACGATCGATAGAGCAGGCCATGTGCTGCATGGAACACGCAACACAATGGAGAAAAAGGTTGGAAGGATGTGACATCAGTTTTTTGTTCCAAAGAAAACGTTGTTGCAAATACATACGTTGGACGCAAAGGGCATTCACGAATAAAGGACAATATCGAGGATTCGAGCATCAAAACAATCTAAAGAAGTAAGAAACTCAAATGGACTGCCACTTAACGTATTGGATGTGAGGTTGTGCGAGAGAGAAAGAAAGCATAAAGGCTTGAGCCCTATGTAGTTCCTTCCATTTTTTTTCTTGTCCTAAAAAAAGAGGACAATGGTAAGAATGCCACTTGGTTTTCACCTATTTGACAAGTGTACACCTTGAATCCATCCACCTTGGCATTAGTAAATTTCAATAATTATACCCTTACGTAGTATGTAAGTTTATTGCTATTACATTTGGGGTATTCTTGCGACATTTCCAAAATTTGAGGATATTTTGGAGAGTTTGGTGATTCCACCATAATTTTTTTGGAAATAACATGATTGACTAGGCACTATAAGGCGAATAACTCAAAAATGAATATGCAAAGGAACACCATCCAATCAATGTTGGATGACAGAATGCTTAAAAAGCATTCAAATCATATTGGGAAGTTGTGTAGAGGAAGGTTGGGTTGCATTCGTTGTGTGTGACATGTAACTGCAGAAGCATAAGATCACATGGTCTTACACTAACCCCGATGCCTTATTTTCCTTCTCTTGTTGTGTGCACAAGTTGTGTCTTTAGTATTGTGTGAGATTGAACTTTGGCTTTAGCAAGGACCAATAAATTTTATGCCAAAAGAAGTTCATTTGAAAGCCAATCATCTAGGTAACTTATAGAGTTACTTTGTCGTGCCTAATAGATCTCGAGAGAATATATAAAACCATTATTGTGGATATTTAACATCCCTCACATTTCTTGGTACAATCAAAACTTTCATATGTAATGCAATGCTATGTAACAAAGAGCTTGACATAGTTAATGTGACACATTATCCACAAGCACATGAGAAACAAGTGGCCACCTCATGAAGCAAGTGACTAGACTAACACATGTTCTTCCATTTTGTTTAAATGATTGCTCAATAAGTAAGGCGAAGAAAAGTGAGGCATCAAACCTGGGTTTCTCTTATGTTTCTATGATCAAACCATTTATATACAATGTAATTGAGGGTACAAATAAATAAAGTTCATGTGATGGTACATTATCAACCATACGTGAGAAATAGTTAGTTGGTCATCAATGACTGACACATCATATCTTCATTAGTTTTGTTTTGATGTTTATTTAATATGAGGGTGAAGATGAGTGTGGTACGCATGCTTAGTCCTTGAGATGTGAATGCTTTGCGAGGGCAACTTCACTAAAAATTAAATGCGCAAATGGCATACCATCATTATCCATCATAGCCCATGTGTATTTGCATGTTATTTTTATGCATCACCAATGCATTCTACAAGAAATGGTTGCATCTCCAGTTATGTTGTGCGTAGTTACATGTGAAACTGAAGTAACAAAGAAGTTATGAGCTCAAGCAATTATTTAAATGACATTTAATAGCAATGTTAAAATTAGGGATACCATGCATCTTGCAATAAAACAAAAGATGCCAAAAATATTATCTTGTCAAAAACTGTTGGGCCATCTCAAAGTATCCATGAGCATTGGTAATATATTAGATATTTAACACTCCTACCTATGCTCTTGCAATCATGAGATTGGAAAAAGACAATGTTAATCCATGATACAAAATGAGACAAACTCTTTTTGTGCAAGTAGAAAACCCCCCCTCAGTTTTAATACCAGTAGTGCATGCTTGTTGATATTATATAAGGAAATTGTATAAATTCACTACCCAATGTCGGACCATTAACATGTTTCGAAGGGCAATCAACACTCCCTACACCTTTGTGTCCACCATTAGTGCATCGGGTGGAAGGACAATCTCTTAATCTAGTTGTGTGATAGTGCTATTTAAAAAAAGTGAATGGAGTCATTATGTATAATTAAGGTCCTATGCATGCATGTTACATGAAAACCATGCCTAGATATCATCTCCACCAACACATATGAATCAATCGATCTAGAGTATGATGGCTAACATCATGCTCGAAGAGTTTCAAAATCTCTAGACACACAATCACTTGGCGTAAGGACTTGCACCAATTCGTTAAGTCTAGTATTATGATACCTAACTCGTAAAATTGGCAGACTATGCCTTATGGCAACCATAAACTCTTAAGGAGTAAAACAATGCTTTTAATATCAAAATATGAGGCCAACATATAAATGTTAGGGTGGAACACCGAGTTTTTGTTATTATGTGGATGACTCGTGAGTTTGGGAAATATTAGATTGAGGAAGCTTTAGATGCATTAAGTGCATTGACCGTTAACTCTGCCTATGACATATTCAATAAGAACATGTTAGAAGATGGTATTGTTATGTATTAGATGTTCCATATTTGAGGCTTTACTCACACATGTGGTTCGATGGACTCTATGTTGATGCAATAGACATATAGTTGGATCTCTTGCAATATAATCATAACTTTCGCCACTCATTAATGGCATCGAAGATGTGTATCAACTTGAAGATTAATGGTCACATTCAACATCTATTGGTGTTCAACACTAAGAATTGAACTCTTGCCTCCAATCCACATTTAGGGCATGCACACAAACATTTGACCTCCTCTCGAAGATATGTGATGATGATCACAATTATTATATTCATCGAATGTTTTTTGTATAGTATTGCTCCGACATGCCTCTATTTGATCAAGTAGAACTTTCTCCAGTTGAAGTCCAATGGGAGTCCAATACCTTTGGTACATGCGTTATTATTGTCATCAATACATAGAGTCTTCACTTGAATCTTGTGTTGCATTCACTTGGTGTCCATATGGTTTAATGGCAATGATTCCTCATATATATTTTGATGAATACCTTCCTAATCGGAATTTCTAATACACTTACTCTCTATCCTAGATGTCATACTTATAGCCTAATTTGCAAGTTCATCGCTTCGTATTCTATGCATCCTTACAATTTGATAATTCCTACATTCAACTTAGTTAGAATTTGAGATGTTCATAGATTCATGATTTTAAGTGGAACGAAAACTTGAAACTTTTAAAAGAAAGTGTAAATTGACACCATGCATTTTGACTCATAAGATTTGCTACTATTTAGGGAAAAAAAACCTATAATCGTTATGGTATTGATAACTGTTTATGGTAGCGATCATCAAATATCGCAATGATCATGATGATCACTTTGAGTATGTTGAAACACGTTAGGTGCAATACGAACTTGAACTTATGGTATCAATGAGCAAGAAGAAATATCTTTAATGTCACGTTTTATATATTGGTTATTAAAGGTTCTAATTTGAATAGGATCGCGTGGCAAGGAAACCAAATATCTAAGATGAGGTTCAAAAATACATGTTTAAGCCACAAACTTAATTATATGGAGAGGCATAACCTATGGTAAATAACTTAACACCTTCTAGGAAAAACTCGTCCCCTTTGTAGTCTTGAAATGATAAGGTTGCAACAAGATGTCATCATGATCACTAGCTTGCATTGGTTAAAGGTGGACCCTTTAGAACAAGAAATATATTATATGTAGATCATAATATATTATATGACGTTGCATTCTATTTCTAGCTTCTTATTTTGATTGTGCAATGATGCCTAATGATGCATTAAGATATTAGTCTTGTGCTTGTCATGAACATTGAAAGTTTGCCTTTTTTGACTAAATTTATCTACTCTTGAAGCATTTTTCAAGCTAGCTATAATATTTTAGATATTATTATTTTGTGGTTGATGTCTAAGGTTGACGAACATATGTTTTGGAAGAACATATATATTGGTCGCATACATTTATTTCTATTGAGATTTTAATTAATGGTATTAATGGATGAATAGGGGATATTAATCAAAATCATGATGCCAATTCAACACTAGGTTAGGCCTTGGACTTATTGCTTGTTCTAAATTTTATTTATTTATTTATTTATTGTTTTCAAGTCAAGATTCACCTTGGTATTAATGAAAAGATGCCCAAAGGCTACAAAGAATCCATACAATAAAATATAACCCTCCTACCCACTTCAATCAACATGTATAGAAGCGGGAGCCCTCATGCAATGTCCTTCCATGACGGGGGGTGTAAAAAGCCATCTTGGTGGAGCATATTTCTACTTTATTCTCTTCCCCCAAAAAGTAAAACCTTTGCCTTTTTTCAAATTTCTCGAAATTGTTGTTGCTTCCCATCAGGCTCACCTGGGTTTGCCTCATATTGACCTCTTAGAGTATGATAGAGCATCAACCATATCTCCTTGACTAACTCAATCACATTCGGTTTGACTTTTTGAAATACACACTTACATCTTGCCTTCCAGAATACCCAAACTACTAAAGAAAATATTGTAGAACAAACCTTATCCTCTTTCAAACAATGGATTGGTGTAGTATACGAGACCTCCAATATATGTCTTCCATCAGAGAAGAGCAAAAAATCAACATAGTCCCTTTCATAATACATGTCTTTAGCAAACTTTCTCCATCTCACAAAACCCCACGTGTACACCTGTTTACCATAAATAGGATACAAAATTCTCAATATTCTCCATATCGCTTTAGCAATAGGATATACTCATAAAACATGGTGAACCGTTCTCTGGGAAAACCACAACTGTCACATTTTAAATCACGACAATGCCCTCTCATCCATGACTTCATAGGAATGCCATAATGTACCAGCAACCATCTAAACAAGGCAACTTTTCTAGGAATTTGCATTGCCCATAGCCATTTTCAATAAGCATTCAACCAAGAAGTTGCTAGCGTAACAACCATACGCCTAAGCAATTCTCTACCCATTTTTACCGAGTACTGAAAAAATGGGATTTGCGTAGCTAGCATTCCTTGTGCTAAATTTCTATTATTTATAAAGCTTATAATACCAATGTCTCACATTTCAACAACAATTTTAATTGGTAAATATGGATCATGGGTAACATTATTTGCCAAAGGTTTGTAGGGTCCAAGGATATTGTAGAGATAGTTAGACTCAAAAACTATGGTATATGGTAGAAATGATTTTGTATACAGTGGGGATGACGGTATAAACAACACTAGAGTATATTATTGTAGATGTCGAATGTTGATGTTGATGTCCACTACTGGAAACCAAGGTTCATTATTTCACATGTGTAGATAATTGCAACAGAAAAGCATAAGGTACAAATGCTAGATGGATTAGTTCTACATCCAAGAAAGCACTAAAAAATTCTCCATTGTCAACAATAAGAGAAAGAGTGTGAAAATAGTTAAACAACATAGGGAAATTTGGATAAGATAGGATTCTTCATCAATTCCAATTGGGAATTTGAGAAATCTTAGTTATGAAGCAATGATTTTGTACATACAACATAGATTCTACTTCTTCCTTTGTGTCAATAATTCTCTCGTTTTCCTTTATAAAGTTTTTGTCTGAGGGTTGAAAAGGTTCCTTTAAAGGTCATGGTACAACACACAAATTCATTTTTTATAGACTAAGGGTTATCTAGATGAAGGTAGACAAATAAATTTACTGTATGCTATCCAAATTCAAATGAATCTTAACTTTAAGACACTTCAATGTTATCGACATCGTCAATCATTGGCCTCTAGAATGCTTCGTATATGTTGTGTTTTGACTTTAGTTCATGATTTCTTGACATTCATTTTCTTTAACATGACCCTCAATTTTGATAAAGAATACATCACCATTGACAAATATTTGTTGAGTGTGGCAACAAATGGGTATGAAAATTTGTTTATGACTCAATGTTGTGATACAAACAAAGGCACACCAAATAGCTAGCTACATTTTCAAGAATCGTAAAAAAACAGTTTTTCAACTAGCAAATTGAACAATATGTAAACCTTTGACATGACTTCAAGGTGTCCCTTGGATAACATATAGTAGATCAAGAATGTTAGCCTTGCATTGTGAGCATTACATGTACATATGTAACACAATGGCAAACAACTGTAATCTAGTAAAAACATTGATGTTTGAATACCATTTAACAAATACCTTACCTATTGAACAAATAACCTATTTCAAGTCACTCAAACCGCTATATTGATACCCTATAGCTATATAGACCAACTTATTGTGGGTCCTCTTTGCCAACCTATGTGTGCCATTTTATTGCTTTAAGTACACAATACTACAAGGCTATTTGCTCATAAATGGAATTCTATGCATATATGTATGTAGCACATGCATATATATATCCCATGTGCATACTAGATTATACTCACTTTTGACTACTACAAAGACTAAAGGATATAATGTTTTGTATGCTATTAGTTTGATATATTTTAAAAATGCTAATGGGAAATTTAGCATGTATATAATAAAGACATTGTCATATAAGATGCTTGTATCCATTTCCTTAAAAAGAAAATGCAAATTATGTATCATCATGTAAGTTCATAACCTATAATTGTGCATACTCCATGAGAACAAGATAAATTTGTGCATTTGCTCTGAAAATGAATCAAATTTGGTTGCATGACTTGCTAACTTTCAAAGTGATTTTGTGTGGAGTTTTATTGAAATAGAATGTCAGAAGAGTAAGTGGTAGACTATTGCGGATACATGTAAACGAAATAAACATTTTAGAGGGGAGCTTATTTTGTAAGCTCTCTAGTTCTCTATTATTGTAGAAGTGCTAAAATCAGTTATTGAATTGGCTTTGTGAACTTTATCCCTTGGTCATAACTTTTTCATAAAGGTGCACGCCTTTCTATAGTTTGAAAGAAGCAACTTGTCCTATTACACAAAAAATATACTAAATGCATTGATTTATCATAAGCATTACCTCATGAGTCACAACAATAAAGAAGGCTACATAGATCCTTTCTACATTCAAGCACAAACCAACACACGAGACATGGCCACTATAAGTAGACATAAGGTAAACGTTGGAGATGATTCTAGAACTAGGTGAAGTGACGTGTGAGTTCTAAGATAATCAAATTATCTGACCATGGCACATTGTGCATCTATCCGTCCGGGGAGGTTACACGTCAATACAAAGCCTCTCTTCCAATGCATAGGAATCCCCCACATATGAACAATAGAAATATAGTTAAGGCATGAAGAGATGGTTATATATTCGATGGTTAGACAGAGAGTAGGCAATCCATATCCTCAAGGAACAGTTTCAAAGAACGTATATTATAATGAAACCCATTCGCACACAATGGAAGAGCCAAATCAAAGCAAACGTTCTCTAAAGAAAGTTTATGAGTACATCGCCGGGCTAACAATGTTGTATGTGAGACGTATGAGGAAGCATTTTCAAACTTCAAGGAAACCTCGCTAATGTTCCAGAGATATTAAAACGTGTGGCCGAGATCTCTATCGTAATTGTCCATAGATGTATGCATGATCAAGAAAGCTCATTGGCACGAAATGCAAGGAGGGCCAACACTTGTAGGTTCGAGGTAAATGGTATGTTTCGAAAACAAAAGAAACTCTCTTTCTCTCTCACACAATGACTAGATTTTTGTACCAGCTGGAATGGTGTAGATGGAGGTTGATGATAAGTGGTGTAATAATAATGTACATGCGGATTACATTAATGTTGTTGGGTATGTTGGACCTACATAGCAATACATTCTATAGACTCTAGAGAGAGACCTAGCCCTAGACCTGGACCCAAGACCCAAACCTAGGGGTTAGGAGGCAAACAAGTGTTAGTGGAAGGGCTCCATATGGCAGGGAGAAGGTAATGGCGTCCATTCACACCTTGTGCATTGAAGGAAGCCCCGGTGTCTTGTTGCTTCAAAAGAGATCCCGGGTTCCCGGGATACGCCCCTTCTCCGAAAATACCCGTGCAAACTGAAACCGCCTCCGATGGCAACCCGGACTCGCCCTCGAAGTACCCAGTGTGAAACGGATTCGTGGCCATACCCGCGAGGAGGGTGGCCATATTGATGACCATGCCGTCCATGCCCACGTCCCCATTGGGCGGGCCCAAAGGCACGAAGCCTTGGGGCCCGAACTGCGGGGCCGCGAACGGCCACGCGCACACACCTGGGCATTGGGTGCTCGGGTTGCCGACCCATGCGTAGGGCAGCTTTTGGTTCCCTGTGGCCGGGGAGGCGGGTGTAAAATCGTGGAACCCGCACGAGCTAAGGCAGAAGTCCTCGACCGGGATGCTCGGGTCGGTGAATATGAAGTAGAGGCCCGAGGTGTCGACCGGAAGTGCACGGGATGAGAGTGAGGAGGTGAGGAGAGAGAGGAGGTGGTCTTTGGTGAGGAGATTAGAGGGGGGTGTGCCAAGTGTGAGCTGAAGGGAGGATTGGGAAGAGAATGAGAGGGAGGAGGAGACATGTGCATTGGTCCGATCCGTGTACAATGTGGCGGTAGACCACCACGATGAAACCGAAGGGATTTGTGCTTCATTGTGGGTGTTGATGGGCTCGAAGGAGGACGCGAAGTCGATGAGGATTTGCTTTTGGGCGGGCGAGAAGGAGCCGACCCAAAGGAAATGGAAGTTGAGGGGGGATTTCTCCGGGGAGGTGAGGAGGGGCCCCATGTGGTAGGACAATTCGATGGTCGGGGTCGGGACGAGAGACAACTCTTCGTTGTACGAATGGCTACTCGAGTACTCCACGATGTGCAACGGGGCGATGCTCGAGCTGAATGCCAAGTCTAGCACCATTAAGGCACAAACCAAAACTAAGGTTCCGAGATTCATCTCTTGGTTAAACCGCTCTCTCACACAAGACACAAAACCACAACCACAACAACCTATGAGTTGTTGATGAACTAAGCTAGTCTAAACAATTCTCTCTATGTTGAGTTATGTGTGTACCTCTCTCTCTCTCTCTCACTCTCACTCTTCCTACCCACATTTCCTTGGGGGCCATATTTATATAGTGAACTCATGTGGCTCTCTCCCTTTCTTTCCTTCCCTTAAGTTTTTCGTTCCTTCCCTCCCTTCCTTTCAACTTTTCCCCTTCTTTTGTTTTTTTCCTTAAGTGAAAAGGTCGAGATATTTATTTAGTTTTAAAAAGGTTCCACGTCTCCCACCCCGGCCCCCTTTCATGTGTCTCACACCACCCCCTTACACTCATTACAGTGCCACTTTCATCATCATCATCATCATCATCATCATCGGTGACCAAGTTGTCCTTAGCTCATCCACAGTGCCTATCCCCAATCTATCACGTTCCTTCCTAGTAATACCCCAGCTAATCTCACCTTCGATGTTTTCGGCTTCAACTTTAGTGCCCAAGTTGGGCCCTAGGCCCCTTCGAAAGAAATATACCCCATATAGGCATGTGAAAGCGTACGTGTACATGTATTGTGTATGTGTGAGGTGGAATACATTGTTCCAAAGATAATAATAAGTATCTTAATGAGGCATTGGGTTATTGAAAGAGACATGTGTCCATGCTTTTGTCTATGACATGTGTTTATATGCGAGGTGATATACATCGATAAAAAGATATGATATATATCTTAGTTGTTAGACCTTTGCTACCAATATTGACGATCTAGCTTTAATAAGTTGTAATAATTTATCTATGTTAGATGTAATATATATACCCTAGTTATTAAACCTTTGCTAACTTTCCATCCCATAATTGTATGATATTGATGATTGGGTTTTAACTTCTTGTGATACAATCCGATGGTTTTTTTCCCATACACTTGGTTCCTTCCTATCCTATATATTGTACATTGATCTTGTGGACACAAAAAATTTATCTATCTATATCCATTGTTAGTTAACAATTACTTCTGTATAGCAAACAAAGTGAGTAGTGCATCAATACCCTTCTTTGGGTTCAATCCATTTATTTTGTCCACATTATGCGAAGAAATAAAAGCTCTCTTCTCTAGCTTTATCCATTTGTCCACATTCAATGAAGAAATAAAAGCTCAGTCTTCTCTAGTTCTGTCCGTTTGTCAATGTTAAGGGAAGACATAAAAGCTCACTCTTCTCTTGTTCTATCAATTTGTGCTCAATTCGTCAAAAGTTTCATCTCACCAAGTGTGCATATTTCACTTTATGTGTGCTTTGGTCATGTCTGTACTTCACCATGCTTGTAAAAAGGGTTGGGATATTCTCTTCAAAACTTGTCCGTTCACCTTTTTGCTTCCGTCTTCACCTCTTATATTGCATACCGTACCAATTTCATCATCACTAACCCAAGTTGTTGTTCAGCGATCTACAATGCCCGCAATATTTCACAATTCTTTGAAGCCCAAATAAGTTCCGCCCCACAAGAGAACCTATTTCGCGGATGTTTCCTCAACCTTGATCTTATGGTTCAAGTTGAGCCCTAGGTCTCTATCAAACGACAACATGCATCTATTGTGCAATGAAATGAAATACATGCACCAAAATATATAGGTATCTTTATAATGAGACCTTCCCTACCAAGTCAATGCCCTTCAAAACTATAAAATATTTTGTCGGACCAAAAGCGATCTTCACTTTCTCCCCACCTACTTGGGTTGTGTGTCGATGTTGATATCTAAAGAGTGATTGTCTCTAGGTTCTATACGTATTTGAAACTAAGAACAACTCTTTGGGGGCTATTTGTTTACTCTTTTGAAGTTGAAAATATTTGTTAAATGTAATGCCAATGTATAAGATAATCACTAGTTGTTCAAGAATGATTTGAGATCATGAATATGTAAATCACGCTAATATGTATGTATGTATGTATGTATGTATGTATGTATGTATGTATGTGTGTATGTGTGTATGTGTGTATGTATGTGTGTATTCTATATTAAGAAGGAATCACAATATCAATGGTTCATGTGAACACGAATGTGAGATATCAATGAATGCATTGTAAGGTTGCTTGCAAAGTAGAATACTCCAAAATGACGAATACACCAAACTAATTTTAAACGCTAACTAGGTAACAATAATAATTACTCACAATTAAATAAGAATATCTTATTACATGCTACGATGCAATGTGGAAACTTGGCTTTGAGACATAATGTGAGAGAGTATACAAATATGTTTGTAATAGTGAGCTATTTTTTGCTATTCAACATAAAGAACTCAATTACAAAATTGTCATAAACATCTTCACTGATAATAACATTACCTTTAATGCTAAGAGACGTACAAGTATACATTAAAGGGAGCCACTAATTAAGATTTCCAATTACTCAATGTATGATTTAAACAATTACACATGCATGGGGAATAATTTAGTGAATGATAAGATATTAAGAAGAGGTTGAGATATTTACATGCAAAAGATTGCTTCACTTCTACAAGAATGCCTTTACAAAATCGTCATAAACATCGTCAATGATCATGGCATTGCATTTAATGCTAAGACACACACAAGTATAGATATAAAAGGGAGCCACTAATTAAGATTGCCAATCATTTAATGTACAATTCAAACAATTACACATGCATGGAGAATAAGTCAGTGAATGATACGATATTAAGAAGAGGTTAAGAAACTTACATGCTAAGATACACATGGGAGATTTTTCACATCACTATGGCGTCCCTTACTAATGTAAAATATATAAATGCAATTATGTACTTCTAAAGCTTGCGCTTGAAACCACGCTTTGAGGAGAAACTTGATAGATTTACATTATAATTTTGTCCACTATGTGAGATTTAAAGCAACATACTAAAGCACAATATGAAATAATTAACATGATTAAGATTTCATAAATATTTTACCTTAGCCTACGGTTAAAAACAACATGCTACAATGGGAATGAATTACTAGTAAGAACTATAAAAATCAGGTATAGAAACATGAGAATGTAGTGGTAAGGTTGGTTAAGATTGTGGGGTTGAGTCTTGGGCAATGTGTTCGCTCCATAATTCCGTCATAGTTTTACTTTGAGTTCTTGCACACTTGTAGTCATGTCCATATAGAAAGAGAGAGAGAGGTTTACAACATTGATATTGTCATATTTTCAGCAATACAAAGAGTGAAAACCAAATAACAAATAGGGCTAGAATTTAGAGATGCCATGTTGGGTGTAATATGTACCTAACCTATGATTGGTAGCTCATGTCCATGACTATATTTATAAATTAAATATTCAGCCCACATTGTATATTTTAAAAGTTAAACAAAGAGCTAGAAACTTTAGAGTAAGTTTCAAGTTACATAGCTTACGACTTGGTGAAGTTTCCTAACCTCGAGAAGAATTATCTTCATCCGATAACAACTACGACACATCAACGATTTTCCATTACCAGCTCATAATGGCTACAAATCATGCCTTTTGGTATCATTTATATCACTCTAGCCATGAGTAAGTACTCTTGTCATTATAATTGGATACATATATCTTACTTCTTGCACTTTTCATACTTTAGATCTTTAGGACAAAAGCAGCACATAAAATTTGACACAAGCCATACAAATCGAGGAAGTTTTCGTGAAACTAACCAAGATTCTCAATAGAGTTGTTACTATATCTAAAAGTTATGTCTAGACTTTAAAGCCATTGCTTTCCACATTCAGTCGCTACCTTTAATGTCCTTCTAAAGCTCTACTTCATATTAGAATACAAATCACACATGATGGATACAATCCATTGTTATACATTAAATACATCAAGACTAAGATCTTTGAGGAAAATGTGCATGCAATGCTATTTCTCATATAACCCTTTCAAACTATTTGTGATTCCTCAACCACAATGCTTTCATTAAGGTATTCTAGAGGATTCATGAGATATTAATTGACATTAAAAAATAGGCAAGGTTTAAAGAGTTTCCTAGCTATAATCTTGCTTCCTAAATTGCAAGTTGAGATCCTTTGTCAACATAGCTAGTGTTTTAAAGGAATCTTTAAAATGCTGCGTTAATGATCAACTCTCATTATTCTACATTTGTTTCCGGGAACATTTTGTTTAGTATGCATACATTCAAGGAATTTTGATCTAAATGCCTAATAGTGAGATTCCAATTGTCAACGGCTTGTATGAGATCAAAGTAATCACTTGTTTAACTTGGATGCACACGTTAAAGGACTCATCCAAATCATTAATTTGTGAGGATCAATCCACCATATTTCACATGCCATCGAAGTAATCTTTTGGTTAAAGCACAAATAATTTAAAATGTGTCAAAAACGTTTATGGGCCAAAAATGTGTTTTTATCTAAAACAAATTGTTTGATCTGTAATATAAAAGTGGCTGAACCCTAAAACGTTAATTTCCAATAGATAAGGTGGTTCATTATTCCCAATGACTAGAACATCTACTAGCCTATGAAGGGGTGTTTTCTTCTTTTAAAAATTTAAAGGGTCATGCATAATGTAGGACCAAAAACATATTTTTTAGCATTTTTCATATCTCCCCCATTGTATGAGGAATTGTATGAGGAACAAGTGCTACTAATCAAGATAAAATATGAGGAAATTCTTGGACTTACCCAAATATAAAAAACTGTTGGACAAGTTTTTAGGCTACAAATCCATGAAAGCGTAGAAAATATGGTCGACCTTTAGACTTTCCCAGAATTTAGTCTTTTGTTTTGTGGGGTATTAATTGTATTTTCATAATTTATTCCAAAATTAGACGAATCTTTTAGGAATGTAACCACAAGATGGCCCCAAAATATTCGAACTCCTTGAAAAGTAGTCGATTGGGGAGATCATAGCCCCTAATTTGGTCCTCGCTCTAGCCTACTTATAATATGTATTGACACAAAGTACATACATACATGATAAAGATGGGTACATTGGACCTCTTTCATAGTGGCTTCATTAATTCATCTTCTAAAAGAGATATCCAGAGAGATGCAACTATGCAATCTCCTTTGATGGAAGATTCAAATGAAGAAACTTTATATAATAGATTTCCTATTTAAAGTGGCATTTCACCGCCTTCTCGCTTAAATTAATCCTTCTTTCCATTACCTTAAATTCAACGAACACAAATTTCATACATGTTTCGATATTTTCAGTTTATTACGTTATATGTTTCGATATTGGCTGAGTAAGTTGTTTGATCTTCTAGCCTACTCAAAATATATAACAACACAAAGTACATCTATGTGATGAACTACTACACTTTCATATTGCTTCCATATAAATCCTTTTGATAGGTTCTTATAACTTTAAAATTAGCAGACACTAACACATTCTAGGGATTTTCTAGTCCATTTGTTGAACCACCTAAGTTTCTTGTAGATATCCAATATGACAAGTATCAATCCATGGGTTTTTACCTTTTGGATCATCAATGTGTACACTAAATACGACTTTAATCTAGAGGAGGACGTAGATTGTGTTGCACCTTGGTGCTCAAGTTAAATTTGGACATCAGATAACTGGCATATGTAATCATCTACTAAAGAAAACTCCCCATAGATCATTCACAACTTTCAAATATTGTGATGCAAAGTGCCCCGACTAATATATTAAATATGCCACATTGGACTCATTCTCGACATGGGAATACAACTAGATTCTAGACACGCTTAGGTTGAAGGGTTTGATTTTGTATTTAAAGCACAAAAGATTACATCTAACATGATCTCTTGAGTTTTTACATGACAATTGTGGACCCCAAATGCATATTTGCGATCAAATTCATCTACGTGGAACATATTCATTATGAGAAAATAGGTGGAAGTGCTGCTACAAACAACATTTCATCTTGCAATTCTAGTCCTATCATTTTAACAACTATTGATAGTGAATGTAAGTCACATAAACTCATAATGTTCATTGTTGACAATGAAAATATTGCAATGTACAATAGCATTTTCTTTTGTTTTTTTGAGAACAATCAACCCTTGGTATTGAAATAGGTCAACCATACCCATATGATTGACATTTTTAATATTGGTTCTTCTTGTCCAAGATCCATGTGATTGTGCATAGTCAACTGTTCATCTTGTTAAAGAACGTTGGAAACTTGAACTCCTAAGACTGATTCCCTTTGTACCCATTAAATTTATATATAAAAAATTTATCCATTTAATAATAAATAGGATGCTTCCATACCTTACACTTTCTAAGAGAATAAAAAGCCAACTACAACCGAATTGTCATTAGAAAAATGTAAGAGGGAATATGTAAAATACTCCAAAGAGGTTTGTTCATTAGTAGCAATCACTAGTAGGTGACCAACACATTTCAACAAGTGCAAGGAGGGATTTACTTGTGGTACAAGAATCTCAAACGGGCATGCATCATGCACTTGCTTTCTTCTTTTCCAATACCACATGAATATAGCCTAGAAGTCTTTGTTCCTTTTCCCTTGCCTATTACCACATGAAGATACTTTCTCTTAATATCATTGTCATTAGTTTATGTTAACCCAACATGTCACACACACACACTAGCATTCCCCCTCTCCTAATCACCATGGGCTAGGCACCATCCCATAGACTGCAATTGGTCTCCCATGGATGTTTAAATGATATCTATCTATCTATGCCTTTGTGGTAGGCCATATTTTTATTGACCTTGAGGTCTTGAACCCATGATCTTCTTGATTGTGGCAATTTCTCACAATGACATGACACAATTTTAATGATAAATAAATTTCTAGATCATTAAGATGAATATGCATGTTTGATTATATTACATATATAGATATTGAAGTATGTATAATTCTCAACTAGATGCTTTAAATAACTGCAAACAATTCATTTTATTCCTCAGAACTAATGGTTGGGAACTAATAAATGTACACTCAAGTTCAATTAAAATTTACCATTAAACATCCCAATAAGGAACTAGTCCTGGATAATCCATTGCTTAAGTATGCCTTGCATGATGAGTATGAGAATTGCATGCCTTTCTTAACGAGCACAAACCATGAAAGTATTTGTGACCCAAAATTATGGAAGCCGAATCTTAAAGGATGGATGGGCAACTCAAATATCAATGGCAAAAAGATGAATCACATATCTTATTGTCACCTTGAGGACATGCCACTAAGAGATAGACACACCGATGAGTGACATAGGTGAATTGGTAAACCAAGTGTGTTGCAAATAATAAGGTTGGGGGCATTATATGCAATGTGAAATAGCATATGTTGGTTAGAAAATTTTGCTCAATAATCATTGTCTTGAGGAAGGATGCCACATGGCATATTATACGTTTGCCAATTTAAAAACCATGCCATACTAATAATTGGGATGTAGTGTTTGAGAAGCTTGATGGACATATCAAAGACGTTCATTTAGTTCCAGGATTCTGTATAGTTGACGAGGGCATGCAAATTGATTGTAAGGTTTTAGATTATTTCAAAGGGTGGCCTAAGGTCACCCCCCTTAAATGAAATTAAAAGATCGGAAGGAAGTATTGAATGCAATGAATAAAAATCAGGGATTTGTTTGAACTAAGAATCTAACATTAAGATGTCACATCTCCATCATCTTTAGTTTAACAGAAAAAGTTGTTTTTCTTACCAAAGAATTGGCTAGTCCCAATTCAAGGTTTGATAAATGATCAAGGTCACATATTAAGCGTCAATAACATGGCATGTTCTTATGGTCTTGGACCACATAAAAAAGCCAAATGGAATTAAATCAATAGAGTTGGCACTCTGATTAGTACTTGAGCCTCATTTAGACAGAGATAAAAAGACTTGTGATTGTTTTTAAGAACATGCAAATGTTTTGTGCTAGTTAATGCAATGCATAACTTGGTGGAAAAATAGGTTGATAGGTATGTAGAGGTTTGGTCTTCACTTAAACAAAGGGTATTCCTATGGAGACCATAATATTGAATCTTTAAAAGAGATTAGTTTCTTCAATATATTGCATGTGATGTTGTGGAGAATCGGAAATAATATTATAGTTAATAAGGGCATGCTCACTCACCAAATAATTTATACAAACGCATCACTTTTACTTAGATTTCTTGGGCAAAGGTTTGGGAAATAATTTTTGGTTCTTTGGATAGAATCCATGTGACATTATCAAGCAATGAATAGATATGGAAGCATGAGGTCATTGGTTGAAACGAATTATACAAGTTGTTAGCTTCTTCAAGCAAACAATTTTTAATCAATTGTTTACAACTCATTGACATCCCACATCAAATACACGTTCTTTACTTTTGAGTGCTTTGTCTACTGTGTGCCACTTTATACATTTCACTTTGTTAACTTGGTGTTTTGATATGAAATTAATGTCTCTTGTGGATGTTAAAAAGACATCTATCTATTGCTAGAAAATAATTTATTTCTACATTCACAATAGGAATTATTTATCCATTTATGCTCAATTTTGTCATTAACAACAATATGTATGCATTTATCACTGAATATGGACTCGGGGGGTTGGTCAAATTATGCAAGGTGCAAGACTCAATCAAGTAGGGAAATGTATGTTGGTTATAATGGCATGCCCTAATTGACAGATACAAAACATCAGGAGGAGGGGATGCCGTTTGTGATAAAGGCACATGAGATATTGTTTTCCACCATTGACAATGTTCACTCAACCCACATCAATGCCAAAGATTCCTTCGGAAATGGAGCGGTTCGTCGATGCTGCAGATAATGGATGGTAAAGTGAAGTGGAATTATCAACCACCGCAGTGGCTGTTCCCTCCAAGTGTTCCTAACATCTAGATGGGTGCTGCCATGAGGAGTGAATGGAGGACATCTATGCTGAATTCTGTTTTGTATGAGGCTCACGTGGAGAATATGTGTTCGAGTAATGCTATACACATAGAATGATGTGGTGTTTTGGAGTTGTTTTTTTTATGTTGTTTCATCTACACATTGTTTTCCTTTGACATGCAAGATGTCTTGTAAGATATGAGTTGTAAATGATTCCTTTGTACATTCTTAACTAATGGAAGTAGATGTTTTTGGAAAAGAAGAAGAAGATCAAGTCGTAATGGAATTGGTTAGCCCAATAACACTATGAACTATCTGGAAACAACGTTGTACATGGGTTTCTCCAATCAAATCGTTCACCAGACGATGTTATTACATGAGATATGGAGTAAGCTATAGCCACACTAAAGCACCGATACGATGGCATCACGGGCGAATCCGAAGGAGCCGAAAGACAACGATTAACGTTCATCCAACAATGGTTGTCCTCTCCTACTCTTGAATCAATGGGTCTCCGCATAAGAAGCAACTATCGAGCCCCTTCTACGGTTTGTATATAACATTCACAACTGTAAAATTTTATAACTAATGCAATGAGTTTTTGTTTTGGAAAAATAAATAAATATATGCATTTATATTCTTGGCACAATTATTATCATATAATCAATACATGGATGATTGTGATTATATCCCTGCCCTTCCTCAAAGTTCACATGTACCATGGAATGGAATGCAAGGGAATGGTCTTTTGATTTTATGTCCTATGCTAAGGAATCAAGATCCTCTCTCTTTTCCTTTGAAAGTGTTACTTTATATTTAATCATATTCCATACTTTGTTAAGGTATTACCTTTGAAAATTGATTACAGTTTGAATAATCACAAGTTTATTGTTGGTTGATCTTGAAAGGATGCTAAAAGAAGATGTATGTTTCGAGGTTAAGTACTTGTGCATGTCTTATCTTTCCTATACATGAATAAAGACCAAATGCCAAGTATCTTTGAAAAAACTTTAAGGAACATAACTTTATACTTATTTGATGAAGTTGTGCAATTCAAACAACGTTATTTCCATGATCCATTAGCCGAATCTTAATTTCACCATCGTAGGGATACATCAAGTTCAATTGGAATGAAAAGTTGCCCATCTAATTGCTTAGAATTGCAACTTGAACTCACAAGTATGTTGTGTAAGAATGATTATTATAATGAGGTGCTTCATTGTACTTTAAGGATAGGTCATGATGAATTAGGTTCTTTCCTACACCTATCATTCTTTAAGGCTCTTTGCCCCACGTTTTCTAACTCAATATCAACACAGTTCATACAAATAATCCGCATGGATGGTCTCAGTGTCTCTCATTATATAAGGGGAGAATAATACCTACATGCACTCCAAATGCTAAAAGATGCTAATGAAGTTATGGTAATATTCTTATGAACTCCACAAAGTCTCTGCTCTTTTTTATTAGTGTTTTGGAATAAGAAAATATTTCCATTTCAAATATGCTCAAAAAATCGTTTTGTTTACTCACAAATCCAAATTTGATTGAGCGGAAAAGAAGTCTAAATTTTACTTATGTAATCTTCGTGGCAAGCCATGCAAAAGTTTGGGCCACATGTTTACATAAACAAATTGAATTGATCATTTTGAAAGCTCTATCATATAGCTTCAACAACATGAATTTTCTTGAAAAACCACTCATATAGAAAAAAACTCTAGAATTTGTTGAACATGAATGTAAGAAGTTCCAATTAGCTGGACTGGTGATTGATTAGACACTAAGATGAACACTTAAAAAAGTAATAAAATAAGACAATGTGTGCTAAAACATGGAGACACATTGCTTTTGTACATAGTCAAGAGAGTGACTTTACACATAAACAAATCATTACTCATAGATTAACTATGTTACTTATTGAAGCTCGAAAATTGAATGTACAAAACTTGATGGTGTAGCACTTTTATGGAATATTAAAGTTATGGGTAAAGTGTCGAACATTAGGTTTAATATTGGGTTCACACTAAAAAAAGTGTTCAAAAGTTTAGTTTGCGATGACTTTGCGCCCATGCACACTAGCGGTACAACAACATGTTCTCTTACAAAATGGCATCATTCCTCAATACAATGAGTGGATCAATAGTAGTACCCTCTTTAAAAGGCAATGCTAAAGTTGAAACATATATGTTCATGTAAGTGGTAACGATACCCTTTGAAAGGAAATGTTAAATTTGAAACACATACGTTCACATATGTAAGTGGTACTAACGCTCTTCAAAGGACAATGCTAGAAAACACAATTTAGACATGACAGTTATTGGAATTTATGTACACAAAGCTCTAAAATGATTGATTCCATGCACATTGAGAAAGGATAAGTGAAGAATAATTCAAATGCATTAAATATATATCCACTTGAAAGACATGGTTCAATCCTAGAGATAAATGGGAATGTCATGAACTATTAGCCAAGAGTTATGAAAAGGTACGTACTCTTGGCATGATATGGTCATATGCAAACCCTTCAATTAAGGTAGGTACACAATGTTTATAAGTTACTTTGGTGCACTCCACATTTGACATTGCAAAGGTTTATCACCCCGCTTGATATCAATCTATGCACATAATTTGGTCTCGTAGAGAATGAATTATTTGAATGTGTTCATATGACCCACCCTAAGCATTCCATTAGTGGCCAATGGTGCAATTTGACGAGGGATTAGAAGAGTGCGTGTTCCACACTCCTTTGAACCTTAGCCAGACAAAACAACATGTCCTTGTTGACTTTGGAACCCAAAACTTGGTTATATCCACACATCACATGAGACAAAATGGTTTTGTCGCTATCAACTCTGTTAGTGAATAGTGATACGCTAGATTGTGTACCTCTTTTCAAAACTTGTCACTATTATTACAAGTAAAATTATTTGAGAATATTCTTTATATGTTATTGTCTATGCATTGATACATTAGTTTATCCGAAGTCGATAACTACATCTACAGAATCACGTGATTGGCATAATATTGTAACTCTTCGTGAGGATAATAGTTCATTATTTATAGAATAAATTAAATCGAAAATCATTTAATTCCCAATGAGTAGACTCTCCTTGGCAGTAGCAAGAATGATTAATGCAAAGGTGATAGGGTTGAGCACTTTGTGAATTCCTTGACCACAAGCTCAAGGTGTCATCTAATAGTCTTTTTGAAAGAAGAAGCAAATTGCCACACTTTGTAAACTATATTACGGACAAAGGAAGTAAATGATAAAGGCATCGAATTGTCTGTGGTTTAAGATGAGGTATGGCTACAAATGCAATGTTGCATGATATAATTGACTTTTTAATAGTAAGATAAACTTGAAAAGAAAAGGTTTTGATTTAAAGAATTACATTTTTGAAGTATATAAGATGTTTTTTTAATATATTGATCATATTATGATATTTTTATACAAGTGATCAAATTGGTTCAGTACTTGAATCAAAAACCTTTGGCCCATATGCTATGAGTTCTTTGATACATAGACTTAGAACCCCTTGAAGCTAGCACATGTATGCAAATGATGCATAACCACTTTCAAATTGATGCAATTCCCATGAATCTTCCATTTGGTTGGGTTCATGATGATGCTTGATTTGGGACTAGAGTGGAAACCCTATATTAGGATTCTAATAGATCTTGTTATGAATGGTTTACAATATTTCTAGTTCTCCATGTTAAATCTGCAACATTTTGGATTATTAATCCAATGATTGACAAGAAACATGTAAAAAATGTGATATTGAAATTTGTGAAAGGTGTATTGTTAGAAGAAAAACAATAAAAAACTAGAATATTTTGCGCAAGAATGCAAAGTTCAATTCATGTCAACTTCTTGATATCCAAATCATTATGAAAAGCATTTAGCATGATATCTCAACAAATGTATGGATAGTAAGAGTTTATGGATGGGAATCAATCTCTATTAAAGGATCCATTGTATTAGAGACATGAACTAATGTAAGCATAAAATAAGGATAAAAGATAGAAATAGATAGAAAGGAGAGAGAGAAAGAAGGGTGCCGATCCACCTGACCACCCCCGAGCGAAGGGATCGAGACGGACTCGAGCCTCGATCGACGTCCCATACCACCGCCATGGCGTCGAGTCGTACCTGGTGTTGGCGCGCTCGCTATGAGAGTTGACCCACCACAAGACAGAGTCTTGACGTAGTCAACAAGATGATGAAATGAGGGTTGTGAGGCCTCTTATTTATAGTGATACCCAAGGCCCCCAGACAAGTTCACCCTTGGCCTAATGGGTTATCTCAATCCCAAGGATTAAAAGTAATCCTCCCCTTCTTTACACTCTCGTTTAACCCTCACACTTATCCATGTGTATAGAATACTACGGTAAATTCTCACCACGGGATATTATATGGTCATGCCCGTAACATACTCCCCCTCTTTAAAACATTGCACTCTTGCAATGGAAAGTTAGGGAAGTTAGTTCTGAGAGAATTTTCGTGCTCCCATGTGGCATCTTTTATTGATTTATCCATCCATTTTATTTTAAATTCTCGGATTTCTTTAGTACGTAATTTTTTTGTTTTAATATGGAGAATTCTTTCTGGTACATGTGGTTTAGAAGATAATTCTTCAGAAGTAACCAGAGTTTCAGTTGTAACTGTATTGTCGCCAGAACCTAGAAGTTCTTTTAGACGACTCACATGAAAAACTGGATGAATTTCAACACCATCGGGAAGAGCGAGACGATAGGCTGATGACCCAATATGTTTGAGGACTGTAAAAGGTCCACAAAACCGTGGGGCTAACTTAGCACACTTACCCTTAGACAATGTCTTAGAATTGTGAGGTACACGTAAAAATACCTTTTGTCCAGGGTTGAATACACGAGGTTGCCTATGATGATCGACATAAAAATGCGCTCTATCTTGAGCTATTTTTATATTATCTCGTGCAATATGCAACATATCTTGCATATCCCGAAGAAAGTTTTGCGTACTTTGCAACTCATCATGATGTATATTAACATCAATCGAGGCTCGTGGCTGAAAACCATACATCAACATAGAAGGACTATATCCCATCGATGTATGCTTGGAGCTGTTATAAGCAAACTCCAAAATTGGGAGATAACGTTCCCATTTTGTTGGTTTTGTACCAACGCATGCTCGAAGCACGTCCTCAATAATTTGATTTACTCGTTCTGTTTGTCCATCGGATTGAGGATGATCCGTGGAGCTCATGCTCAACGTAGTTTCTAACTTCTTAAAGACTTGCGTCCCGAAGTCACTAGTAAATTCTGGATCTCGATCACTCACGATATCCATCGGTAACCCATAAAAACGAAATAACTCTTCAACGAATTGGTAAGCCAATTCAAGAGTTGTTACTGTGGTTTTAGTAGCAATAAATATGGCCATTTTAGTTAGTCTATCAACCACAACCCAGATGGCATCACGGCCTTTTTGGGTGTGAGGAAGGCTAACAATAAAATTCATGGATATACTTTCCCACTTATTATTGGGAATGTCCAAGGGATGTAAAAGTCCTGCGGCTTTAAGTCACTCGACTTTGTTAACCTGACATTGGTGACATTTAGTCACATAACTATGTATGTCAGGGCACATCTTAGGCCAATAGAATTGAGTGGAGATGAGAACGAGTGTGCGATGTATTCCAGGCCCTGTTGAGGGTGCATCATGGCATTAAAAAAGAATCCTCTTTTTGACCTCGGGTAAATCTGGAACACAAACCTTCCCATTATGGTAGAGCAGACCGTTAGCAATGTGGAAGTATTCCTTCGAGGATGTGGTGGTGTCTATTCCAGACTCAACTCTTGCCTAGTATTTTGCAAAATAACTGTCATCATGATACTTTCCTCGAAGGTGATCATAAAGATCTGATGATATTTTAGTGAAGCTAAGCATGTTAACTTCACGGATGTGACTTAGTGTGTCAGCGACAGTGTTCATGGAACCTTTACGATATCGTATGGAAAAATCAAAGTCCTGGATGAGATCAACCCATTGTGCCTTACGACCTTTCAGGTCTTGTTGGTCACAAAAATATTTCAAGGACTCGTGGTCCGTAGTTACCACAAAGCGATTTCCATAAAGATAATGGCGCCATGTTTTGAGCGCATGTATAACTGCAAATAATTCATTTTCTTGAACGGTATACCGACATTGAGCAGAATCAAGTTTCTTACTCTCGAATGCTATTGGTTTACCATCTTGATATAAGACAACACCTATAACATAATCTCTTGCATCGGTTTCAACCTCAAAAGGTTTTGAAGGATCAGGTAAAAGAAGTGAAGGAGCCTTGCATACCAGGTCCTTGAGTTCCTTAAAGGCGAGGTCTAGTGTAGCATTCTAGACAATAGGTTTTGTAGACTTACGCGTTTGACCTTTTAGAAGATCAGTAAATGACATCGTCAATTGGGAGTAATTACAAAGGGATTTTTGCAAAAACCTGACAAAACCAAGGAATGATCGAACTTCTCGAATGTTCCGAAGAGTGGGCCAAAGCTTGGTTTTCTCGATGCGAGAAGGATCAATTTCAACTCCTCGTTCGGTTATGAGATGTCTAAGATAAGTAATTAATTTCTTGAAGAACTCACATTTTGAGATCTTCGCATAAAACTATTTGTCACGCAATGTTTGTAAAACAAAGCGGACATGTTTAGCATGTTCTTGTAATGTATGACTATAAACTAAAATATCATCCAAGAAAATAACGACAAATTTTCTAAGTTGTTCTCGGAAAATGTCATTCATTTATTGTTGAAATGTAGCCGGAGCATTGGTCAAACCAAAAGGCATAACCAAAAACTCATAATGGCCATAGCGCGTACAAAATGCCGTTTTAGGAACATCGTCCTCAGTTATACGAATTTGATGGTAGCCAGTACAGAGATCAACTTTCGTAAAATATCGAGCTCCCTGGAGATGGTCAATTAGATCGTCAGCCCAGGGCAATGGATACGAATTCTTGATCGTCACTTTATTCAAGCGTCGGTAATTAATACACATACGCTGTCGTGCCTTTCGGCTCCGGATCGTTGCGTGAGTCGGGTGGGAACCACAGAGGTCTTGGACTAGGAGAAAGAAGTTCGTGAGATAGAGATTAATTATGAGTAAATAGCAAAGAGAAAGATAAGAAACTCGTGAATCACACGAGTATACTATATTAATTGGTACTTAGGGTGTTAAGAGAGAAGTAGATGTATAAATCGTGAATCCCACGAATAATTTTTGTATTGATTAATACTTAATCCAAATAATCAACAACCCTTTATATATTTCTCTCCTCCTTATATAAGGAAGGAAGAGCTAAGCATGGCTTCATGTTTTTTTTTTTTACAAAAAGTGTTCATGTCCATTAAATGTGCATGTGATGCTTTTTTATTTCCTAAGTATAGGGCTCATGCACGCTAGATGTGCATGAGTTATTTTTAGTGTCTCGTGTTTTTTTTTTCTTTTTCATATATTAAAAAAATACACGATTTACCTTTTAATAAAGGTATGCATAAATAAAGGTCTTATACATATTAAATCTATATTTAAAGCACTTAAGATAAGTTAATGTAATGGTAAGGTTGGGGTTTGTCAACGTGGAGGTGCAGAGTTCGAATCACGCCTTGCGTAGTAGTGAGTATTTCCTTTTTCTTTACATTTATGTCTCTTTATCCGGCTCTTCCTTGCCGGTATGCCGTTTTCTTCCTTGCCGGTATGCCGTTTTCTTCCGGTTCTCACCGAGCACTCCATTCTCTATCCGGAGGGACAAAAATATAATTTCCACATAGTGTGCAACCTACACTACGACAACACCATGTGCCCTATTTATTTTTAATCAAGAGAACTGGTGCACCCCATGGAGATTTACTATAACGTATATAACCCATTCGTAACTAGTCCTTGAGTTGCTTAGATACCTCATCCTCTTAGGATCGACTTAAGCGATAAGGAGGTATACTTATTGGTGCAATGCTAGGTACAATATCTATACGATGGTCTATATTATGTTTAGGAGGTAACCCATATGGTAGTTCACTCGGAAAAACATCACGAAAATCATTTAAGATTTCATCAAGTTGTTGTTGTTCAAAATATGTTAATTGAACTGAGACATTATCGATATTGTAAACGTGAATGTCCGGATCAAGTACACAATAAAATAGAGTAGAACAAGACAACTCAGATATTGAATGAATCACCCCGTTGATGTATTGTACTCTTCCATAAACCAAGTGCACCGAATAGGTGTGATCACTTACGGTGGGTTGGATTCCCCATATCTGAACCAAACGATCATTCACAAAGTTGTGTGAGCTTCCCGAATCAAACAAAAATTGTACGGGAGATCCATTGATATACCCGTTTGCACGTAGTAAATCATTGGGACCCAATACATAGTGAGGGAAAGAACATTGACAATTACTTAAATGATGTGTATAGACCTGAAGGACATTAGGAATCTGTCCTTTATGGTCTGTAGCTTTAGCTTTGCTGTCGTGCTCTTTTCGTTGGAGCTTTCGACATTGCTCTTTTGTATGACCCTTCTTTTTGCAGAATACACAAAAAGGATGTTGTCGCTTACAATCGCGATCCATGAATTCGTTGGGTGTCTTGCGTTTCCCAGCGACTTGCAACTGCTTAGTCTCGGGCGCTTCGTTGGGTTTGTTGTGGTCCTTCTTCAAAGTGCGTTGATAGCGAAGAACTATTTCAACGGCCTCTTCGAAGGATTTTGGATCCTTATTGTGCATTATCCAGTGATAGTCCGAATTGGGGATGCCATTGACAAAACAAACTATCAACCAATTATCCCCTTCTAGACCTGATTTTTGGATTTGGGTTCTAGCATGGTGGACATAGTCTTCTAGCGAGGAAAACTTCCTGCTAGAGAGGTTCATTAAAGCTTGAGCTACCTCGGTTCGAGAGGGAGGTTGTAGAAATTGGCCCTTAAAAACTGTGACAAAATCTGTCTAGGTATCGGGCAATTTGCCCAAAGTATGGAGCCCACGCCACCAAGTGGCGGCCTTACCCCCTAGTTCTTGGCTGACATATGCAATCTTCGTATTATTTGGCGTGGGATAGAGCTCAAAATGAGACTCCCATCGGCCCAACCACGTGTAGATTGCTTCTTCGGTTCTTTCCTTTTTTTCTCCCGTAAATGGCTTAATGACAAACGATGGTTCACCCTATCGCTCATCAGGTCTATTAGTCTCATGTTGTAAACTAATGACACGTGCCTCGAGAGCACTTTGAGATTGCCGAAGTTCGGTCATCTGTTGAGCGGTGAAACTAAGGTATTGGGTTATTTGCGAAAAATACCTTTCAATGGACATTTGTCCAAGAGGATTTCCTTAAGTTCCTTCTGCTTGAGCGTATGACATTGGGTTGTTATTTTGAGCCATTGAATGGTTATTTCTGGCAAAGAAATATGATAAGGTCAGACAAATAGTCATAACATCATGTCGTGATGTAAACATATCATGATCTCACGTCAATACCCCTCTAGACGTATGAGATGAGGTTCAAGATCAGGTTACTATGGTAACACAAAGGTGTTTTAAAATCCATGGGGGTGACAAATTAATGTCTTTCCCTTATCTCTATATCGATTTTTTTATGGCGGCTCCCAGAGGCTCAACCATGTATGTTCGCATCATGAATAGTTTATACACGAAAAAAATGTTAACAATAAACTATGTTTCGGTGCCCCCATATGTGGTTTTGGCTCTTCAAGTCCTATTATGAGGACCCCGAAATGCACTTAGACCTCAAGTCTAAATATTTGTTATAGTGATATGTATCAACGATGTTATATGGTCTTGGTCATATTTGAACTCGAGACCTCGAGAACAAATGCACTAAACACTTGAGCCAACCAAGTAGGTTGCTCTTCTTGAATGTTTAATTCAATTTCATGCATATAAGAGATATGCAAGGCATTTGCCCATATATGTTTTTTTAAAAGATACATATATGTCAAGAGTCCTTATTTCCCCCTCGTTTACTACAAAATATGTTGGTACATTACCTAACCTCAAGTCTCGTAATTATGATGGCATATGCCAAAGTGCAACCTAATGGTCAAGCCAAAAGAGCCCTCTTTTCGTAGTAGGCCCACGTGGTCCATCACATGGTTACGTCATTACAAATGCCTCTCGTAAGAATGATCTCATGGTGGCATCGTATCCATGTAACAAGGGAGGGATGTTGGATATGTGTGTCATAGGAGCGACCTCATATGAAGTGGGTCAAGCCCTACGTTCTCAACATCATTGTGCCTATAGGCATTTCTTTACGTAATAAAATCGAAGTCACCAACGGGAATGTCAACAATAAAAAATCGTTGAAAAAAGGGATGGTGACAACGCCATTCTCACAAAAATGTGAGGACGGCACCAAGATCCTTTCCCCGAAAAGGAAATCATTTGATATAAAGATCACGTAATATCAAATATACACATATGTTTATTTATCACATATATACAATCAAATACGTATACACGTGACCACATATGCGTATATTAAAAAAATTCGTAACATCAAATAGCCAACATATGATGAAATCGAGACACGTAATCGAGGCATGTAGCCTCTACTCACACGAAACATCCAAAAATAAGGGTTAATCGTAATACGCAATTGAGGTATTGACCTCATACGCATACGACACAAAACGCATATCATTTACAACGAAATCGAGGTATTGACCTCATATGCATACGTAACATATGTATGTGAGCGTAATACACAATTGAGGTATTAACCTCGTGCGTATACGACACTGATCACATATTCAATATATGTCAAATGAGGTATTGACCTCATACACATATGTAAACGTTTTATACAACCAATTAATTACCACTTCAACATCATTGAATATATATATATATATATAAATTACATATTAACCATACACATGATTAAATTGGGAGAAGAAAGAATAGAAAAAAACAAGAAAGATTACCGAAATTCCTTTGTTGATTGCTGTTTGGAACAAGGTCGACTGCACATTGATCGATCACCATCCATCAAGAAGACAAAACCAACAAAAAGAAACATTAGAACATAGGCTCTAAAACAAATTGTTAGAGACATGAACTAATGTAAGCATTAGATAAGGATAGAATATAGATAGATGGATAGAAAGGAGAGAGAGAAAGAAGGGTCTCGATGCACTCGACCACCCCCGAGCGAAGGGATCGAGACGGACTTGAGCCTCGATCGGCGTCCCATACCACTGCCGTGGCGTCGAGTCGTACCTGGTGCTGGCGCGCTCGCTACAAGAGTTGACCCGCCATTAGACAGAGTCTCGACGTAGTCAACAAGATGATGAAATGAGGGTAGCTAGGCCTCTTATTTATAGCGATACCCAAGGCCCCCAGGCAAGTTCACACTTGGCCTAATGGGTTGTCTCAATCCCGAGGATTAAAAGTAATCCTCCCCTTCTTTACACTCTCGTTTAACCCTCACACTTATCCACGTGTATAGAATACTACGGTAAATTCTCACCACGGGATATTATATGGTCATGCCCGTGACACATTGTGTGCCCATAAGCAAGATGGTGAAAACTATGATATAAAGCTGATGTTGACACAATTTGTACATTGTAAAATAAATATTGTCTATGTCGATCCTTTCGTAGACCCATCTTCAAAGTGGGAGGGAGAAGCACCACATTGGACATTGGGTTTCCTTCCACTTGAATCCATGAGATTAAGGGGTCTTGTAATGGCTATTGTGCTTTTATAAGGTTAAGCTGGCTTGTCACATTCAATATGGTTATGAGACATTTTTAACAATGTTTTTTATTTTTTAATATTTCTTTCATATAGTTCGTGATGTGGTGGTTCCAAAGGTAGAAAATAGAGAAAGAAGGGGAAAGAGGACAACCATAGAAGTGTGTATATGTAAATATAAAAATGATATTATAAAAAGGAAAGGTTTTTAGACAATTGTTGAGGCAATAAATTGTGGGGCAAAGGGTAGATAGTTTAAGTCGCCATGGTGTATTAAAGAAATAACAGTTTGGCTTTTCATCGGAAAGGGGTAGGTGAACATTTAATATAGCAGGTGGGCGCCTCTTTTGAATCTATAAAAAGAGGAGATGAGGGTTTATTTCGGGTTTGCTCATTTTGGGTTGGGACCAAACCGTTTTCTAAGTTTCTTTTTCTTCTTATTTTGGGTATTAAGGTTAGGGTGATAGTTGAGTGTGAGAGTGGAGTTTGAACCACCTCTCCTTCATCATCTTTTGTTTTCTGTGTTGGGACCTTCTCCTTCAATGTTGGTTGAGCATAGAGGAAAGAAGTCAAAAGTCGGTTTAGTTCACTAGTTAAGAAAGGAAGCTCGAAGTGGCACAAGTGCCCAACATCAACAAGAGGCGGCGTAGTTGTTGATCGTAGTCGGGCCCATCAAAGACCATGAAGCATGTATCCTTACTATTACATTCACTGGTCTACCTTCATTAACACCATAGAAAACACATTTACATAGTTGCACCTTAGAATTCTCTTTACTAGATCCATGGAGATGACCACCCATGGGACTCCCCCTAACAAATATGAGAACTCAACACACCTCCAACACACAACTAGAAGTGGTTCTTTCAGAAGACAATGGTGGGAGCTCAACACAAGTAACACCGAATCACTTGCTACAACCCAAAAACCCGCAACCATTCCTGGATCAAAGATAACAAGATATACATCAATCACCGGAGTATGAAGCAATTCGGAGAACCACAAAGATATAGTGCCATCAAAACCCCACACTTGACAGAATAATGATCGAGGTACTCTCTCATATAACAACCACTAGAACCAAAACCCCCCAACAACAAGGATACAAACACCCCATCCACACTTCAAGTTAACCCAGACACCATTTAGGACATGCTGTGGATAATGTTCATACTTTACCAATGGTTGAATGTGGTTGAATAGATAATGTTCATACTTCACCAACGCTTGAATTTGCTCGATCAGGTAATGTTCATACTTTACCAACGCTTGAATGTGCTCGAACAGATAATGTTCATACTTCACCAATGCTTGAATGTGCTCGAACAGATAATGTTCATACTTTACCAACGCTTGAATGTGCTCGGACAGATAATGTTCATACTTTACCAATGCTTGAATGTGCTCGGACAGATAATGTTCATACTTTACCAACGCTTGAATGTGCTCGAACAAGATGTGGTTCCCAAAGAATGCTTTGACACTAGTGTTTCCTTCCTGTACTCTAGTGTTTTTAGACCATCCTAATGGTTACACAAAATGGTCAAAACCTTAAAGACTTTGGGATTATAACAAACGAATACTTCCCACACATGTTCTCTAGGAGAGATTAGTCTCCCTCGAGTGCCTAAAAAATAGACAATCAATACTTTCTTTTTCAACAAAAGGAGTCCTTCACATTCCCATAGCCCTTTCTCTCGAGCTTTTAGGACATGCTCCAGAATCCAGTTAATGTTCATACTTTACCAATGCTTGAATGTGCTCTCTAGTGATAACCTTAAAAATCACAAGTAGGTGCAGATACCGATGAAAAATAACTCTGGCCTCATTGTCCAACTAACAATTGCCCAAGAAGAGCTTGCCAAACAAGCTTAGGTGTATCACATCCAAACAAAGATATGCAAGACTTTAAGAACCTGCTTGGTTGAGGTGGAGCAATTTTACGAAGAAGGGTAAGTTGTATGTCAACAATTGGAGGAAACCTCCACAACACTAGGCGATAATGGTAAATAGAGGTAGAACAAGCTGACCTAATGCAAAATGGAAATTTTAGCTATGTTCATCTAATTAAAGAGGACTTCTAACAAGTTGAAACATTGCACGACGAGGAGATTACATGATTACAAAAAGAACTGGACACTATGGTTTGAGACGTAGACAACAAAACATGCAAGAATAGAAGCCAACACACTCCAAAATCAAATAGGAAAACTCAGCTAAATAGGTCAATCTCATAGCTAAAGCAGAGGTAGAGAAAGACTGAACAAAGATAATCTTTGCAAGCTCACACCAAAGGGCGATAGAGTTAGGAAAGGAGATTAGTGTAGCTAAGTGTCTTATGAATGACCAAACATGAACTAAAAAAACACCTAAAAGAGTCGTGCCCTAGGCTCCTAACTCCAACAAATAGGTCATTGCCATATGAGCATGAAGAGAGATTTCACGATGTGTGATGCTCACGTGAGGAAATTTGTCCCCCTCACAATTCACACTCGCACACATTATTTTCACGATAGTGCCAACCGGAAAACCTTGCCAAGAGCCAATCAAATGCATATCACCACACATAGCTTGAGCATTAGTAGTGTATGCAGACATGACTTCATACCTAACAAAGTTCTTTATAGACCCCATACACCTTGAGTCATTTTAGAATAAGCAAAGCAGGCTATAGGGCATTTACAACCACAAATAAATTCTCAGTGGGAAATCACCAACAAATATTATTTAAAGACCTTCACAATGCCAATGGTCTCTTTCCCAAGCCCATCCCCATCTTATTCCTCATCGGCATTGCCTTGCTCCAAACAAAGATCATCCTTGTCATGAATATAATGGGCCTAACGACATGCTCATGTTCAAGGCCACAACAACAACAACAACAACAACAACAACAACGTCATTTCAGGGAAAATCGGCCTCGAGAAGATATCTACAACCGATAATGTCGCTGATGGGATGACCAAGTGTCTTTCGGTGGACAAGTTCTGGTTCCTTCGGCACCAGATGGGTGTAATGGAAAATCAATCCGATTGAGTCAGACATTCATGATGGTTTCAAACAGACAACATCAATAGTTTGATATTTGGCTTCAACTCTTCCGGCTCTAACCAACTTGGCCTTCTGTTCCCACATTTTTCCAATTCGAACAAAGTTGATTTGTCCCACAACTTTGTATAAATTTGTAACTTTGTTTACTCACTTTTATTACAGATTTTTGTAGTATACGCCCATTATGGGGGAGTGTTGAATACGGGTGTATAATGGACGTATTCACACTGTCCCATTGGACACACTAGGTTTAGGCTATTTATGTAAATAGTGGAAAGAGCAGTTGCCCTAAGTCAGTTAGTATTTAAACTACTTTTGTAACCTAGTTTGGAGGTTGCTCATTTTGTATATTGTGCTATTGTAACTCTGAGATGATAATACAATTACATACGATTTGTGCCTACTCTAGTGTATTTCTTCTCTCTATCTTTCTTGTTGATCTTGTCTTATGATTAAGTTGTTGTGTGTTCATAATTTGTTCCTTTGTATCATCTGAAGATCTTCAACTCTAAGAGTGTTGAGTTTGTTCTGCATCTTGATGGCCACGTCCAACACTACCGCTTGTATGTGCATTGTATACTTTCTTTATAATAGAAGTGGTGATCACTTTTTCTCTATACTATGTGCTGAACTATGGTAATCATTGAGAGAGCGAGAGAGTTAACACAAGAGAGAGTGAGTGTGAGAATGATCGAGATTAGGGTTGTGAAACTAGAGGCTCGACAATGATTGACAACCACTCTTACCTTGTTTGCAACCAATAGGTTAAACGAAGGTTCAGATCCTTTGGCTAATGATATTGATGTGGAGTAGAACTTTGTTGATACATTTAACTATTACGTTTTCATGTACAAGGAAACCACACACATCACGACATCAAACCCTACCAAACCCGCACATTATTTTTATTCCTATATAACAACCAACATAAAGAAGAAGAAGAATAAGAAGAATACTAACAAGAAGAGTCTCAAATGAAGGTGGTTTTTTTGGAGACACATATGTTTATGAGAATGTCCATTGAAAACAAATGGGCAAGAAACACAATCCCTGCATTAACATAGTGTGTAGAGTGTTATATAGTTTATCAAAGGAATATCTTGAACGTTATTGTTGTTTACTCCCTCTGTGCCATATAGCTAATAATTACTAATGAGTTTTCATTGAGAATTTTAAAATGTATTTACATGTTCAAAATTCATAGGGTCAAGACATTGTGCCCTTGGGGGAGTATGCAAAAAAACCAAATGTTGGGGTTGGGTGCGTACGATATGTGTTAAGAATGGCTAGGCAAATCAACTCTCCCTTCAATTTCATCATTCATGCAACCCTCCTCTTCATCACCTTCCTTCTCCTTGAGGCTCTTGAGGTTCAGGTCTTGGTCCTGCCGCTTCTCGAATATCTTCACCCTTTTGCCAACTATTGCTATTGCAAGCCTCGTCCTTTCCAATTCAACGAGGTCGTAGATGGCATTGTCATTTTCTTCGATCGACATATGTGGCCCAAACCATCACTCATGAACTTGCCATCAAGCTCTGTTAATTGTTGAGATTGTTGTACATGATCAACCAATCGCCCTCCTTGATCCTCTTCAGATGTAGTCAATGCATCCTATTGATCCTCCCTTTGTTCTTGACCCTAGAGATGTTATCCATTCTATTGCCAATTGAATCTAAGTTCTCTGGTCATCTCTTGAGTTGCCTCATCCTTGTTGCTAGAAGGTCCTTGCGACACACCTCTTCCTCATACAATATTGCCACCCATTAATATGTTTCTTCCATGGCTATTACTAGCATTTGTCCATAAATGAGCTCAAGCGATATAAATCTTGTCACTTAACTATGGGTGATTCTATTAACACCACGTATTATGTATTCTCCTCTGAATCTAATAAAAACTCATCATTTGTTATGCTTTCCCCTTCTTCATCAATATTGTACATAGATGAGCCCATCTCCTTTGCACCTTTGATTACTCATTGTAGATGCATGTCATAAAAGATGTTGATCCCCTAAAGTTGTGATAAGGCCATGACACCATTACTCCAATTTTGTATTAATTTCGTTCTTGCATACAAGATTTTCTTAATACTAGGAATAAGATGGCCCTTTAAGAGGTATTACATGAACATCCATGGAAATAGATATGCCAAAACATTCAATAACAACATCCTTTATAACTTTCAAACAAAGAACTAGAACCCCATCAACTACAACTACTTTGGCAAAGGACTTTTTACAAATGGGAATTCAAATCATAATCCTTGCAACTTTAGGTATACGACTCATTCCACCACTATCAACTAAGGCATCCTTAATTAAAAGGCCTTTAATGGTTACCAGAATAGTGGGTTGAATATCCTTTCTATCACGACACAATGACATAAAATACATAGTTAGTGAGGATTGAACCTACAACCTCACATCAACACGATGTCATGCTCAGCCATTTTGACCTAAGCATGCATTTGTATATATATAATGTTTTATTATTATATAGTCTAGCATATAGTACATTTCAGAATTAGAATATTCTAGAAATATTGTACGGGATATTCTAGATGGGTATATTCTAGATATATTTCTCGTGTATATTCTAGAGATATTCAATCTCAGAACTTGTGTAAATACTTATAACCTTCTTGGTCCGTTTCAAGGGATTCAACACCAGTCATTGACACATCAATCTAGTATTCTCATTTCATTCCATGTTATCTCCTTCTTCATTTTTGTCTTCATGCTCTTGTGTCCTTCCTAGCTTCTTAAGTTCCACACTCGTAGCCCCATCATCTGTGTTCCGTCCGAGTCTGCAGTTGGTGTGTCCGTGACACTTTCGATGATTCAATTGCATAACTACCTCATAATGTAATGTCATTATGCTTTTCGTATATTCAATAGACATCCCTACTCCTTTCACGGTTTTGGAGAAAATTGAAGAAGTTGTGGCCAAGTGATGTGAGATCCACTATAGATATGCTCTTGCTTGAGACTGAATGATTCCACGCCCTTCCCCATAGACATATAATCAATTTTAAACTTGCTTCACAATTGTTTCTTTCAAGACCGATCCTCCAAATTGGTCTCCTTAGCCTTCTTCTGTTGTTGAGACTTACTAGACTCTGATTTCAACACTTTATTTTTTTGTCATGTCCTTGGTCTCTTAATAGACGCAACATCATATTTTTCATTTGTATCAGACATAAAGTTAAGAATATTTACATTACGGGGAATCATTGGAATTTGAGTCGAGGCACTTTTCCCTCCCCCAACTTGAGCGTTGAGTTGGTTAATATTATTGTTAGTGTTTTTTTTATTACTCCAAAGGACATCATGTCTATATGTGTCCTGCAACACTACATGTGTAGCAAACAATCACTCTTCTTTCCCTTACAACATCTGTCACGGACATGACAACAGTCATGTCAAGGTTCGAACTTTTGACCACTTGACCTCTTGTATATAGTCAAGTGTTATGTTCTAACAAACACATCCAAATACATGGTCATGTTATGCATATTATCTTAATAGATTATTGATAGATTATCTATTCCAACTTCTATGAGTTTTTAGAAGCTTCCAGAAAGCTCTAAAATCTAGAACATTCCATAAGCTTCTACATGAAAATGGGTCTATGCATGGAACTACATGTAGAGCCCACAAACATGTATAAATACTTGTAACCTCCATGGTTCCTTTTAGGGGATTCAACACCAGTCATTAACACAATCTAGTATTCTCATTTCATGCCATATTGTCTCCTTGATTCTCATATATGTCTTCATGCTCTCCGGTTAATCCTAGCTTCCTAAGTTCATAGTTGTCAGAGATAGTACTAGAGACAGGGAGAATTAGTACTAAAGATAGCGTGGAAGAATGAGGGTAAGTACTAAGAAGCGGAAAAGTGTGTGGAGACTCACGAGAGAAGGAGAGAGAGAGAGAGAGAGAGAAGAGAATGATGATAACAAGTGGTATATTACATGAAGAGAAGATACAAGAGTAGCTATGAGGCTTAAGACTGGCGGAGTAACCAAATTGGTTCTGAATAATGCCATGTGCCTCTATTTATAGTACTCTCAAGATTACTCCGGAAGTTTCTAGAATGTTCCAAAGTAATATGGAATATGAATTTCCTATGGTGAAATAATAAATGAAAATAATATTTTTTGGTTCAACCCATGTAAAACAAGGTCATGGGTTCAAATCCTTTTGGAGCCATATCATGACACTATCCCCTCCTTTTAAATGACGAGTGTTACGAGTCATCTTTGATTGAGGACCTGGTTTGTCCAAATATTGACGATAGAAGTCTTCAAGAAGAGCTCGAACATTTTTCAAATTCGTCACTGGTTCCCATGTACGCTCGCTTGGACTATATCCTAGCCAATTGACCAAATAATAGAGCTTGTTGCAAACAATCTTGGATTAGAGGATGGCAGCAACCTCGTACTAAGGTTCATCTTCAAGTTTGATCAGGGGTGGAGGTGGTGTAATACGATCTGGGATAGTGCTGTCTTGATGGGTTCTAGGAGAGAATTATGAAATACCGGATGTATCCGTAGTTGCGAAGGTAGATCAAGGTGAAAGTAACATCATTAACTTTTCTGTTAATACGGAAAGGGCCTAATCGTCGATAATCCAATTTGGCACACGGTCGAGTAGTCTTGATGTGGCGTTGTAATAGCCATACTCAATCTCCAATATTAAAAGAGGATGGAAGTCGATGACGATCTGCATAGTCCTTCTGTGTTTGTTGGGCGCGATGTAGGCGGATAGATATTTCTGCCTGAATTCGTCATAACCGCTCCAAATGATCCTCTGCACTAGGATTTGTAGGTAACTCAGGAGTTTCTAACACACACCAACGAGGATGATAGTTGATATCCGCGTAGAATGGTGTAACCCTAGTAGAGGAGTGGATAGAATTATTATAAGAAAATTCAGCAAAGTGTAGAATATCTGCCCAATCATCTTGTTGATAGCTTAGGAAACACCGAAGATATGATTCCAATATTTGATTGGTGCATTCTACTTGTCCATCTATTTGGGGATGATAGCCGGAGGAGAGATTTCAGGTGACCTTGAGCATTTTAAAGAGATGCTTCCAAAATTTAGAGACGAATTGCGGTCCACGATCACTGATGATACTGTCAGGAAGACCATAACGCCGAAATAATTCACGCATAACAATTCCAACGGTTTCTTCATTAGTGATTTCTTTAGTACAGGGCACGAAATGTGCCATCTTAGTATATCGATCTACCACTGTTAAGATTGCCATTGAAGCCATTTGAGTCCGGAAGATCTGTGATAAAATTGAGAGAAATAGATTGCCATGGTTTGCTTGGGATCGGTAATGGCTCCAACAAACTGTATGGATGATGTCGCGGCATCTTTGCGCTACAATATGTATCACATGTCCGAACATAGTCTTTGACAAATCTTCGCATATGAGGCCACCAAAATGATCGTTGTACTAAATCCAACGTTTTAGTACTACCAAAATGTCCAGTTGTGTGTGTCATGACAGTTTTGTACTATTCGAAGGCGGCACGAACCATTGGGAACATACAAAAGTTTCTTAAAGAAGAGTAATCCATTATGACATTCAAATTGCTGATAATCTATACCTGGTTGTTGTGATCGTGAACAAGATGCCCGAGAAGGATTGATTTGATCTAGAATAGCTTGAGCGAAAACATATGTCTTCAAATATTCATGTATGGTATCTCGATAATGCGGGAATCCAATGGAGTGTCAAAGACCCATGTTGCTTGAAGTCATGCCAGACCTAGGATTACTTGCTTTTGATTGTCGAAGGCCGGATCACCAGGACAAGGAGCTAGATATGAGTGTCGTGATAATGCATTCGCCTTCCCCTGTTGCTTGCCCGGACGATATGTAATCTTGAAGTCAAAATGGGTGAGGAATTGGGCCCACTCAGTATTCTGGAAGTAGAAAAGTTTCTTGTGATCACTGAATGGAGTGATTTGATGAGGAGATCCTTCTAAAAAATGCCTCTATTGTGCAAAAGAGTCCACTATTGCTAAGAGCTCCTTGTCATGTATCTCGTAGTTGATTTCAGCGGCATCAAATTTGTGTGAGTGGAAAGCCAAGGGATGCAGCTTCTCATCGTCACCTTGCTGTGACAAAATACTACCGAGGGTGAAATCGGATGTGTCTGCTTCAATTATAAATGGTTTTTGTGGATCAACATGAGCTGATGTAAATGCTTTCTTGAGACCCTCAAAAATCGTGTCCGCTTCATTAGTCCAAACAAATGATTTCCCCTTCTTTGTAAGCTGTGTGAGTGGCAAAATAAGCTTTGAGTAGTCATGTATAAACTTGTGATAGAAGTTTGCGAATCCTAAGAAGCATTGCACATCTCGCAATGAACGTGGAGTCTGCCACTCCAACACAGTTTGGACTTTAGCTGGATCCATAGAGATGCCTTCCAATGAGATGACATAGCCTAGAAATTCCACCTAATTACAGTCAAAACCACACGTTTCTAGCTTTGCATAAAAACCATGTTCTCGTAGTCGTCTTAGTACTAATAGTACATGAGAATCATGCTCCTCTTGTGTCTTTGAATAAACTGGTAGATCATCCAAGTAGATGATCAAATAGATGTCCAAAAGATCTCGGAATATATCATTTGACATGTGCTCGAAAACCATTGGTGCATTGGTGAGGCCTAATGGCATAACCGTATACTCAAAGTGCCCATATCGGGTGCGAAAAGTTGTCTTCCATTCGTCTCCCGGTCGAATCCGTACGAGGTTATATGCTCCTCGTAAGTCGATTTTTGTAAAAAACTTTGCGCCATTAATTCTTTCTAAAAGACTCTAGATCAGGGGAAGTGCATACCTATTCCTGATGGTGACCTTATTCAAGCCACGGTAATCCACGACTAAACGAAGTGATCCATCTTTTCTCTTGACAAAGAAAATAGGTGTGTCGGTTGGAGATTTTGAATGTCGATTGAACCCGTTTGCCAAATTTTCTTCTATGTAGGCTCGAAGAACTTCAAGCTCGGTTGGTGATAAGTTATAGATTGGTCCCCACGGTGGCTCTTTTCCGGGTTGTAAGTCAATGGAACAATCATACGGTCGATGATGAGGAAGAGTACTAGCTTTTACCTTATCAAAAACGTCGACTTAATGATGATACTTCTTTGGAAGTTGAATTGTTGACTCCTCCTTAGTGGTGTTGGAAGGTTTCACTGATACTTCGAATACAAACATTGCTTCCTTGCGTCCTTCCTCATGCAATTGATGTAGCGAAATCATTGAAATCTTATGAGTAGATCGTCGAGGTTGTCGATACCTAATTTCTCTTGTTCTCCAATCTACGTCCGGATTGTGTAATTCGAACCATGGTAACCCCAAAACATTTGGTTGCTTTGGACTACTAATTATATTAAATGATACTAAACATGCCAAATTATTTACGACAACATTAATCGGCTCTGATTCTTCTACGATATTTCCGGAAGCAATAGGGCGACCATCAATGACTACTACATAAGCTGGGCAAGGGAGTTTTTTTAGGGATATTTGATGAGCTTGGGAAAAATTCTTATCCATGAAGCAAGAATTGGCTCCGGAATATAGGAGTGCTAAGACATGTACTAGAGGATTACTTTTAGTACTAATTTTTACTTGAGCTAGGAAGACATTGCTAACTTTCTTAGAGGGAATAGAACCACTAATGGTTGCACAAATCTAGGACTGTCCAACCAAACGGCTCCTATTTTGGCTGGACTTAGTCGTTTAACTCTTCTTCTAATTGACTAAGGACTTCAATTTTGTTTGATAGACTTGGGTATTAGGACTATCTGACAGTCCTAATGAAATAGACTTGGGTTTAGTACTATTAGTACTAGTGGCTATTTGATTTACCTGTATTCTGGGCCTATGAGGATAGTTCACTGCAATATGCCCCGGTCCACCACAATAAAGACAATCGATTTCCTCAACGTCGCTGCTTTTCCTCTTTCGATAATGGTCCACGACAACGTGTGGTGTCGATTTCCATCAGAGTTGGAGTATTTGCTAGAGACGCGTTATATGACTCTCTTCGAAAAGGTTTTGCTATGTTGCCGATTAGGAACACGGTCCGCGGTCAGTCCTTCGACCTAGACCTCCAAGTGGGTGTGGAACAACGAATAGGTGTCTAAGCCTAATGTGTAGGGGAATGTTCCCTGTAACCTATCAGCGTATAAGGGAGACGACTACAACCGAATCCTTAGCAAGGGTTACACATACGTTCTTCCACGCTCAGGTATTCAAGACACACACAGTGGATTAGCCGTAGCTATACACAAAAAATTAGAAGATAGAATTCTATTATGAGACGTTTCTTTACATTCCCAAAATTACACGCTCCCTCTATCAGAGGTTTTCTGCCCTTTATATACGTAGGGTCTATTTAGCCGTTCACGCTTCCTGCATGAACCGTTACATGCGTTATGATCTTATATTATTTCTTATTCCTACGCTCTTGTCCATCGGTTACTATTCCGGTGGACAACATGCTACAACTGAGGCGTAGGTGGGCTCTGATCTTGTCCTTGGCATCTGGAATTGACGTAGACTAGCTAATCGCAACGGATGGGTATGTGCTTTTTCTCTGACTAATGGAGCAATACAGTTTGCCGCAAAAAGAGCATCAAACCCATTATTAGTTATTATAATGCAATAATCCGCATAATTCGATGGAGCTCGCATCGTACCGCACGACTGATTGCTTCTATGAGCGGCTTTGGTTCCTTGGGGAAAGTCAAGAGTAAATCCTTGACATCATTATGTAGGCCATAGCGAACTTGCTCCATCAATGCTTGGTCATCCCAGGGAATATCGGTGGTGAGAAGACGGAAATCCGCGGCATAAGCTGAGGCCAACCGATCACCTTGACACAGTCTTCAGATTTTGTTGATTGCCATCCTAACGCTATCAGTATCTTCAAAACATGCTTTAAACTCGCTAATAAACTGAGTCTCTTCAAAATTATTTAACAACAAAGAGCCTTTTTCTAATAAAGGGGCGAACCATGCCAAAGTTATGCCACTAAGTAGCGTGCCTACTAGTCCCACTTAGTGGGATATCGAGAAGGATGCATTTGAATCATCAAACGTACATGATTAAGAAATCCTCTAAATTGTGATCGCGTTCCATAAAACTTCATAGGAAAACCAATCTTGGGTTCTTTGGGAGTCCCTTGAGTGCTTGATCCCTGTTGTTGTAGTGACACAATAGTTGCTTCAAGTTGTTGCACACGTAACGATCAAGTTGTAGTATCTACGGAGTCTATGAACCGAGCCAACTACAACTGATTGGTTACTTATAACACATTGTAGACGACTAGCAACTCTTCGACACAGACATAGAGTACATAACAAACTGATATTCTATTAATTGATTGTCCAGTCAATACAACTGATAAACTTTTTACAAGACTTCATGTCCATTTTTATAGAGAGCATGGACGGTTACGTCTAGGATGTGAACCGATAGTTCTTCCTCTAATTATAATACATGTGTTACATTCTATTTCAGCTCCGTATCTGGCCCCACCCATCTTTGTTCCGACCTGCACTCGTCCCTACAACCCTTTCACACCTTGGTCGTCGGCCAACCAACAATGCACACTTGATTATTGTTAAAGAACAACAAAGCAATTAGATTTAATACCTCCAATTATTGCAACCGTCGAATCTACGCTTGCTTGTAATCATTACAAGTTTGCACAAGTCCTTGTTTAGATTTGCCTCCAATGCAAAGTGTAGGTCTACTTAATCTTGTTTTGAAACGGTCCATCTTAAATCATTCATCCTCTGGTCCATCACGTAATTGAATCCACGTAGTCTAGAGGTCGATAAACTCCTCCCATAATTGGTATCTCTATTGGTGTCGGCATTTGTAAGTGAAAGAGTACCTTCCTTACTTCCATTACATTGTGGCTTGAATATACTTTGCTTTAAGTTTTTGCATCAATAGTTGCTAATTTACTTGTCAATTAGGTTGCAAGAACTCATACTAATTCCTTTCTTGTTTATAAAAAGAGACCACCTTTAGAGGAAGTTTCTCGATATTCATCACCTTCCATATTCATATTGCATGATGTTCAAAGGCAACCGAGAAAGGTCCAACATCTTTGATCCCATCACTTACAAAAGAAAATTGAAAAGTCATATTGACGAAAAATAAGACCTTCTAAAGATGCGAAAAGTATCGGCCCTCCCTGGAGTTCTAAAATGATGAAGAGTGATAGAGAAAATAAAAGAGGAGAGAAGATGAGAGGAGATAAGGACATTACAATTTACTATTATGATGAGAATACAAACTCCTTATATTGTAACTATAACCACACATCAACGAACAAACATGAATTTCAATTGTTAATAGTCATAGTAATCTTTCCTTTATCTACTATTTTTCTTCTCACTTTTTTTTATCTCCTTCCAAATTTCTAAGAATATCATCCTATTAGTGTCATGAAGACGTATATTAACCAGGAATCGAACCCACAACTTCTTGGTCTATGTGTTCAACCCTTAACCATTGTAATAACCTAGATGATGTGTAATTATAATAATTATATTTTTAGTTATTACGAGATATTTAGAATATTCTAGAACATTCTAGATTATTCTAGAACATCCTTGAATATTTCATGATTATATTTATTATCATAAATATCTAAAATATTCTAGAACATTCTAGAATACTCCATAAGGATCTATAAATAAGTGTACATTCATTTATCACAACTAATTCAGTTCAACACCGGTCTTTAGCCCTTAGCCTACTCTTTGTAATCTTGTTTACTCATAATATAATCTCATTTCCATTTCAAGTTTTATCTCTCTCTCTCTCTCTCTCTCTCTCTCTCTCTCTCTACTACTCACGAGTCACGATAGTTTGAACCGAATTCTTTCTTTTTCCTTTTCCAATAACCCTAGCAAGCTTTCTTCTTTTTCCTTCTTTCTTTTCCCCCCTCAATTATGGAGTTTGTTAGCAAGCAAGAGTATATGCGTGTCCTTTCTAAGCTCGACATGCTCATGACTAAGTTTGTGGCATTAGAGCAAGAAAATCAAAGGCTACTCAGGGATCTACAACAAGTGAGTACCGAGAAAGCTCATCAATATGAGGAGCTATCACAACGAGTTCATCAACTGGAGGCTATTATATTAACATTACGCGAACAAGCGGCGGGGGTTCAAAACTCCCCAAGGGAACCAAAGATTAGCCTCCCCGCCAAGTTTGATGGTATCCGATCTTTGTTTCGAGGTTTCCTGAATCAAGTCCATTTAGTGATTCAGTTACATCCCAATCGGTACCCAACTGATGCTGCTCTTGTGGGATTAGTAGGAACCTTGCTAAGTGGTACAACATTAGCATGGTTTGCACCACGTCTCGAGAAGAAATCACCATTGTTGTAGGATTTCGAGGCATTCCTTAAGGAGTTTCAAGCTAGGTTTAGAGACATCGATAGCACTAGGATGACAATAAACAAGATTCGAAGACTCCGACAAGGAGATTGTCCCACTTCGGCCTACGCAGCAGATTTCCGTCTCTTGGCATGCGACATCCCTTGGGATGAGGCAGCCTTAATGGATCAATTCCGTCAGGGTTTGTGTAACGATGTCAAAGATCTTCTTCTTACTTTCCACGAAGATCCGAAGTCTCTTACAGAGCTCATTAGTCGAGTTGTGCGATGTGATAATAATCTATTTGAGCAACGTTTTGAACATCAACAAATGTTACGCCGCCAACTGGAACAAACGTACGCTTCAATAATCGCAACACCGCCACAAGTTCCCAGACCCGTTACGAGGGATGGTCCCACTCCGATGGAGATAGAGACAACACAATGTCGAGGGCCCTTACCAAATGCTGAGAAACAACGACGTCGGTCGCATTGCCTAGGCCTCTATTGTGGTGGTCTAGGACATATAGCCGTGAATTGTCCACATAAACCCAGACGTCAAGTTTACCAAGTAAGTGCACATGACAACCCTACCTCGAGTTCTACTATCACTTCTAATAACTTAAGTACTAAGCCTAATAGCCCATAACATGATAATAGATTTGATGTCTTGAGCCAATTAGAGGATGTGTTAAACGAATAAGTCCGTCTAAAATAGGAGCCATTTGGTTGGACCATCCTAGATATGTAGAGTTAGTACCTAGTTGTGGTTCCATTTCATCAAATCAAGTTAGTAGAGTTTTTTCTGCACAAGTCGAGCTTAGCACATCTATAGGTCATGTAGTCCTAGCCTCTGCCCCTCCTTGATTCTAGAGCCAATTATTGTTTCATGGATCGCGAGTTTGCATTGACCCAAAACATCCTCTTGAATAAGCTCCCAAACCCAGTAGTTGTAGGAGTCATCGATGGTTGCCCTATCGCATCAGGTGATATAGTCGAAGAGTCTGAACCAATTCGTGTAGTCCTAGGTAATTTGGCTAGTGTCATCTCATTCAACATCATTAGTAGTCCAGAGCACTCTCTAGTTCTTGGTCTTCCTTGGTTTGAGTTACATAACCCAACTATTGATTGGAGTAAAATAAATATTAAAGAGGTCATGGTACAGTCCGAGTCTCTTGAAACTCCAACAAAGGATCTAAGATCTCACACGATTTCAACAATGTCTATACATTAGTTACGTGAGAATGGAAGGAAGGAATACATGTTGGTGTTCGTGGTTTTAGCAACTCCCTCATATAGCTCACAAGAATTGGGGGTCCAACTACCAAAGAAGTACATAGAATTCTCCGATGTGTTCGATAAGGTGAAGGCGAATAGACTACCAGAGCATCGACCATATGATTGTCCGATTGATTTGCAACTAGGAAAAGAGCCTCCATGGGGGCCAATTTATAACCTTTCACCCACGGAGTTAGAGGTTCTTCGAGAATATATCGATGAGAACCTGGCAAATGGTTTTATCTAACATTCACGATCTCCTACTGGTGCACCCATCTTTTTCATTAAGGAAAAAGATGGGACGCTTCATATGGTCGTGGATTATCGGGGCTTGAATAAAGTGACTATTCGAAACTAATATGCTCTACCATTGATCTCAAGCCTCCTGGAACGCCTCAACGGAGCAAACTATTTCACAAAGTTAGATCTTCGAGGTGCCTACAACTTTGTTCGAATTCGTCCAGGGGATGAATAGAAGACTGCGTTCTGCACTCGCTATGGTCATTTTGAGTATACAGTGATGCCATTCGGTCTCACGAATGCACCGACAGTTTTCCAACATATGGCGAATGACATTTTTCGAGACTTCCTCGATATCTTCATCATAGTTTACTTGGATCATATCTTGATCTACTCAAAAACTCAAGAGGAGCATGAGATACACGTTCGCGAAGTTTTTGCAGCGGTTGCGAGAATATGGTCTCTATGCAAAATTGGAGAAGTGTAGTTTTGATCAGTGTCAAGTGGATTTTTTGGGGTACATAGTCTCTTCAAATGGCATCTCTATGGATCCATCAAAGGTTCAAACAATTTTGGATTGGCAAACACCACCGTCTGTGTGAGATGTACAATGTTTTTTGGGGTTCGCAAACTTTTATCGCAAGTTCGTCAAAGATTATTCAAAGATTGTATTGCCCCTCACTCAATTGACGCAAAAGAATCGACCATTTGTATGGAGTATAGATGTGAACTCTACATTTGAGAGTTTAACGCAATCGTTTACATCTGCACCAATTTTAATGCATGTCGATCCAATGAGGCGCTTTATACTTGAAGCTGATGCATCTGATTTCGCACTCGGAAGCGTACTATCCAATATTGGCGAAGATGGCGAACTGCACCTTGTGGCTTTTCATTCATGGAAATTTGAAGCCACAGAAATCAAATATGAGATTGACGACAAAGAGCTTCTTGCCATTGTGGATTCTTTTCAACAATGGCATCTTTTTTTGGAGGGCTCTTCTCAACATATTATTGTCTACAATGATCACAAAAATCTAACATACTTCCAAAGTGCTCGAGTCTTGAATCGTTGACAAGCTCGTTGGGCACAATTCTTAACTCGTTTTGATTTCATAATTCTATATTGCCTTGGGATGCAACAAGGAAAAGCAGTTGCTTTATCTTGACGTTCGTATATGGAACTTCAACCAAGAGAGGCCGCATTTGAAAGTCAAAAGCAAATCCTCTTAGGTCCTGATCGTCTACGATTAATGGCAATGCATACTATCAACACACCAGGAGATTCAAGGCTTCTTGATTCCATTCGGAAGCATATTGTGACCGATGCATTCGCCCAAGAGGTTTTGAGCCATATTATCCCAGATCGTGCATCAAGCTTCCAATCTCAAAATCCTCGTTTAGACTACACCCAGTTCAGTTGGCATGATGGTTTATTTTTTTGACAAACTCTCTTGTATGTGCCTGACGGTCCTTCGCGACTCAAAGTCGTGCAACAATGTCATGACACACCAATGGCTGGACATTTCAGCATCCACAAGACTTTTGAGTTGATTTCTCGCCGATATTGGTGACCACAGCTTCACCATTTTGTTATGGATTATGTTCGTAGTTGCGATACATGTTGCCGATCAAAAAACCCTCGACATCATCCATATGGCTTATTACAGCCAATTCCTATTCCCGAGAGCCCATAGAAATCTATTTCCTTGGACTTTATTACGGATCTTCCACCTTCCAAGGGATTTGATTCTATTCTCACGGTAGTCGATCATTTTACGAAGATGGCACATTTCCTTCCATGCATGAAGACCATTACTAGTCAAGAGACAGACGATTTACTCATGCAGGAGGTGTTTCGCCATCATGGTCTTCCAGATGATATTATCAGTGATCGGGGTCCCCAATTCATCTCGAAATTTTGGTGGCACATGTTCAAACTCTTTCCGGCTACCATCCAGAGCCTAATGGGTAGAGTGAGCCCACCAACCAATTTGTCGACCAATATCTATGTTGTTTTGTCAACTATCAACAAGATGGTTGGGTGGATCTATTACATTTGGCGGAATTTGCTTACAACAACTCCGAACATTCTTCTACTGGATATTCCCCATTTTTTGCGAACATTGGGTACCATCCTCGTTGGACAATGCTTGAACATCCCGAACTCCTAAAAAACCTAGCTGTTAAAGATCGGCTCACCAGACTCCAAGAAGTTCAGGATATACTTTTGCATAATTTAAGTTTTGCCCAAAACACTCAAAAGAAGATCGTTAACCGTCATCGGTGTGATTCATCGGCTACGTTTCAAGTAGGCGATCATGTATGGCTCTTACAAGGTAGCATCAAAACCACCTGACCTTGCTACAAATTGGATTATCAATGTTTCAACCCATATGTGATCTTTGGTAAGATCAATGATGTGACATTTCATCTTGATCTTCCTCCTCATATGCGTCTTCACCCGGTCTTCCATGTTTCACTTTTGGAGCCCTACACAACAAGCTCAATTCCGGGTTGTCTTACACCTCCCCCACCTCCAATTGAAGTTTCCAATGGCCCTGAATATGAGGTTGTTGTCATTCTCGACTCCAAGATCATCCGCAAGAAACTATATTATTTGGTCATTTGGTTAGGTTATTTATACACCTAATGATCGAACATGGGAGCCTACCGAGCATCTTGCTACTGCCTCCTACATGGTTGTTGCATTTCACAACCAATATCCCCATAAACCAAGTCCAAACTCTTGTCTTCCAACTCGTACAATTCGTCATGGAAAAAGGGGGATAATGTCATGAAGACATACATTAACCAGGAATTGAACCCACAACTTCGTGGTCTATGTGTTGAACCCTTAACCATTGTAATAACATATATGATATATAATTATAATAATTATATTTTTAGTTATTATGAGATATTTAGAATATTCTAGAACATTCTAGATTATTCTAGAACATCCTTGAATATTTCATGATTATATTTATTATCATAAATATCTAAAATATTCTAGAACATTCTAGAATCCTTCATAAGGACCTATAAATAAGTGTCCATTCATTCATCACAACTCATTCGGTTCAACACCAGTCTTTAGCCCTTAGCCTACTCTTTGTAATCTTGTTTCCTCATAATATAATCTCATTTCCATTTGAAGTCTTATATATATATATATATATATATCTCCTACTCACGAGTCATGAGAATAAGTTTTTTTGTGTTCCCTATCTTTTATCCTCGCTTTCTAATGGATATACTTGAGTTTATGTGATGCGTTGAAGATTTTTTTTAAATATATCCTAAATATAGACCTAGTTATCGTCTTGTGACACCGACTTACTTTTTTTATTATCATTTTTTTTCTCTTTATAGCTCCAATTTTGGCATCCAAGATAGTGTGGGAAAGCTCTTGTTGTTAGCTTTTAAATGAATATTTTCTTTCTCAATTTAAATATCGGATGAAGAAGTTATATGTGTTTTCCTCTATTTGAATCTTTTTATTCGTGACTTTCTTTTTTTCTACTTTTTGACATATTTGAAAAATGCCTTTATCTTTATCCATTCGGGTTTCTTACCTATTTGATTTATGTGATACTTGAATCCTTGATATTAACTTTTATTCCTTAGTGCTCTAACGTCCAACATATTTGCAACAGTATTTTCTTTGGAACGAAATCTCACTTCAAAGTAAGGAAGGATGAAGGATTCAGGCTCTCGAAGAAATATGACACCCGAGAAGCTTAGAAGGAAAGGGGGATTTGGTTCCAACCTTGGCAAACAATGAGAAGGCAAAGGAGGAAGTTGGGTTGATCTTGGAAGTTGTGCTCCAAAATAGACCAAATGACAAACCTCAAGTGGGTTATGGAGGAGAGGGGATCCTTGAGAGTTGCATGGTGTTCAATCTACGAGAAATTCTCAATATGGCGAAGAGGGAATTGCATGATGTCGTCATAGATTTAATGAAGAGGAAGTTACACTCTATTGAGAAGAAAGGAACAAAGCCCATAAGGGTGAATACGAAGTAATAACACATAAGTTCAAGGCTAAGGGAGATTGCGTGGATAGTAACCACACAAGGTCACATTGGGAAAGAGAAATGACAAAAAACCCAGTATGAACCAAGGATGTTAAAGAGCTTGTCGTAATGCTGATCAACCATAACTATGAAATAAACCTACTGTTCATGGAACTCTACGAAAAGGGGGATATGGTCGATCAATATGAAGCACGGTAGGAAGATAAGAGTGGAAACCTTGAGCCAGTTTAAAGGAGCTACACGGTGTTTTCCCAAATGTGGGTGAAGGTTGGGGATGTGAAAATAGACCAACATTTATTTATCCAAGAATCATTCTCCCACTCCATCATAATGGGAGAGCCATACATTACGATGGGTCGCTCGGAGATAACTTGTTGCTAGACAATTGGTTGGCATACGTGAGAGTGAAGAGATAGGATGGGAAGTGGTCAGTCCAATTTGTAACTGTCAAGCCAAACCATTACCAAAGGAGGAAATTGGGACAAATTTTTATGCGAACTATTAAAGCATGAAACCTAATAGCCCAGGGCATGTTATGTCCCCTAAATTTTGGAATAGATTTTGTCATTCCGAGTTAGGGTCAGAACCACTCCCTTCTTCTTTGAGCATTTCGGATGTCATATATTTTTTAAGGCACACCTCCCCTATGTTTCCCTAAGGTCTTTTCTTCAACCAAAACTTCGAGTTATGGTAGGCATCTTTCCCTAAACCCATCCTCTCTTCCATTGAATACTTCCATCATATTGCTTTTTGGACCCTCTTTTTTAGTTGAGTCTGTTTCCTTCTACTATCTTGTGAGACTCCCAATGATGGATGGGCAAACTCCGCTCCCTTCTTGTCATGATGTCAGGCCCCTTTCCCTACTCAATTCTTAGTTGTTGTCAAGTAGTGGACAACTTGACATGTGCACCTTTGCATCTTCCATTAGCATCTTCATGCCCGCTATGTTGAAGTTCACAACCTAGGGGTGCCTCATTTCCATCTAGTTCACCCTGTTACCTACAAAATAGATGATAATTTTATGTAGGGCCTCTTGGAATACTTTGCATTTCCTTCTCTAGTGGTTGAGGTGTGTGCATCTTTGTGCAATTGTAGGCCATCAAGTCTTGAGGAGGGCACTCACCATCTCTCCTTGCTTTGGCTATCTAGAAGTCCTTCACCATCTTTGTGAGCTTGTTGATGGCCGCACCCCTAGATGCTCGCATTTTGAGTATCTCCGCATGAAGACTTAAAACTACCACTGTTGCAAAGCCGCTTAGTAACTGCTTTGGTAGCAAGATGCCTCTCATTAGCATCTCGGATTTGTAGGCCTCTAAGTATTGAGAGATGTATTTCTTATCAAAAGGCCTGATGTTCCCATGACCATCTCTATGGCTTTGTTAAGCTCGACTATATTTTTTGTCTCCTACATCATCTGTTCATTGCCACCACCACCATCACAATGAAATACTCTACTTGTATCTTTGCCTCCCTTGCCACTCTTTCATGTTGGGGTCAACAAATTATGTTGTGTAAATGCTCGTGCATGTGCTATTAGAGCAAGGTGAGAAGGCCCTCTTTACCCTTCCCCATAAGTTATGAACCGCTACCATTATCACAATGAAATACTCTACTTGTATCTTTGCCTCCCTTGTCGCTCTTTCGTGTTGGGTTCAATAAATTATGTTGCGTAAACGCTCGTGCATGTGCCATTAGGGCAGGGAGGTCGTGATACAATGTGAAAAGGCCCTCTTTACCCTTCCCCATAAGTTCTTGCGTATTGTAGATTGATCCGAGGTTACATGACAAATTGTTTAGAGCAACGAAGGCACATATTTGAACTCCTCACCCCATGTACATAGTCAGTAACCCCAACCATTTGGTCATGTACTTTTCTTTATTATATATATATATATATATACATTCTGTGATCATGGTTGCCCCCCCCTTTTTGTCCACTTTCTACCTTTGGGCCTGCCATATCACGACACCGTGGTCATGACATCGCTCGAGTAGCACACACTCCTGTGTTTACACAACATATTTAGTGAACCTGATGTAGTAATTTGGTTACAATTGTCAGAAGAAACACATTTGATAAAGTTTTTAACATCTAATTCTAATGGTATACATAAGTTTTCAATGACATGTTTGGAGATTAGGGTGTTAATAAAGGAAAATTCAAAATCTTGTCACAAGAGTAGCCATCTCTTATTTTTTCTTATCATGACAATAAAGAGCATAACACTGATAATGTGCTCGGTTAGATTAGTGTGGATTGATGTTTCGTTCCATTGTTATTGGAAAAACCGCCAAAATTGTCACTCACTGGAGAATGAGAACAACTCACTGTCTCATCTTATTCTCAGAGGCGAGAATGCTCTCAAATGGCTAACGGTGCTTTCAACTAAAGTTCTATTTCTTAACACGGCGAGGTTTACGAGCACAAAGAAGAAACAAAAAAAGAAAAATAGGATGGGATTTTCAAGTTACACGAATCCATTTTCAAGTTCCATTATTTTTCAACTAAAAAACAGAGAGTTGTTGCTAATGATAAAAAAGAGTAAGAATAAGTATGGCTATATGATTTTTTAAGGCATATACACCTAGCACGCATAATTGAGTTGTTTCATGTTTCATCGAAATAACAAGGTCAGACCCCGAAAAGAACTTGACTTGTCGTAATGTATCTAGAAGTTATTGAAGCCAAGTACACTAACCAATATACAATCTTGCTTTGTATGAGCTTAATCTAGAGGTATCTCTAGGCTCAACCTCTTATGTTAGCCTATGATTATGAGGCATTTATCCAACCTCAATAGCCAAATGATAAGAAGTTCAATTGCATTTTTCTTCCCAAAAGGGAATGACTATGCGTTGAGACTAGTGTAATTTCCATTCAAGTCTCTCGAAAAGGAGCGAGGGGTTGAAAGGTTTCTTTGTGGGTGTGGTCCGTAGCCTCTAGGCGGGGCAACTCATGTTCTATTATCTTTGTAACATCTACTGCATGACAATGAGTGACTTTGAAACTCGAGTATCTTCTACACGTGGAAACTCACATTTCGAGGGCGTTTGATTGCTCTCTGGTTTTCTGCTTTAGAGAGTGAGAGGTCAAGTGGTGCAAGAGTGTCCATGTTCATCGTCCCTCTCGAGTCCCTAGAAAAAACTTAGTGGTTATGCGTTAGTGAATATTAGAATGATAATGGACAATATTCTATAGCTTACTCTCTCTATGCCATTTTAGCTTTAAGATATATACCTAACTAAGTGTCTTTATGTCTGAGGTATACAACAATTGGGAGAGGGTCCAAGTAGCAATGGGCACGGTTCGGTTCAGTCTCAAGAAAAAGAAACTGAACCAAAACCGAACCGTTTATATAAAACAAAAACCAAACCAAACCGTTTAGGGAAAAGTTGAAACCAAATCAAACCATTTAAGAAAAAATTTAAACCAAACCGTTTAGGGAAAAGTTGAAACCAAATCAAACCATTTAATAAAAAATTTAAACCTAACCATTTAAATCAAACTAATTAAATATCTAAATAAACAAAAATACATTAAAATTAAATAAGCATTTAAGTTAAATTTATTAAATCAATAAAAGAAATTTTAATTGAACCATTAAATTAAATGAATTAAATCAATAAAAAATCAATTAAACTATTAAACTAATAAACTATTAAGGTAAACAAAAAGTTAACCAAAAACCTATAAACCCGAGTTTTAGAACCGAACCGAATCGTTTATCGAAAATCCAAACCATTAAATTTTTTTCGGAACCAATAAACCATGGTTTAACGGTTCGGTTCGGTTCGAGCCGAAATCATGCCCATTGATAGGTCCAAGTATGTCTTTATATTTTGTCTCTTATCTCGGACATAAGCCGGACATTTTGCATGTAAAATGGTACTCATCTTTTTATGTCCATGTGATATGTACATAATTGGGAGAGTGAAGGTTTTTTTGTTTTGAAGTGTTATTTCTGTAACAATTTCTTATATTACTCACTCTCTCACACGGCCAAATGACTGCAGCACGATCGATCGACTGTGCGTGATCGAGTTGAGAAGGCTAATTTCGAGCTCCTTTGATTCTCCTCCATGTATCTCCACCCTCCTCCTCATCCGCCCCCTCCTTCCTTCCACCATAGAAGCTTCCCAACCCCATCGGTGAGAAATGGATTTCTCTCCTCACAATACGGCTCCTCTCCCTGCAGGTAATCCTTCTAGTTCCTTTAATTTATATAACATCTTCCTTCTTTAATTTTTCTTTTCCATTCTGGATTGGAGCTGCATTCTAATGATGTCCACAATTGTAAACTTGCACACACTGACACAAAGTCGATTGCCTACAGTTTTCAGAAGTTTTCAGTTCTTTCTTGATTGTATTTTTGTCCATGGTGAACTTGAATTTTTCTATTTCTTACAGTTTTCAGAATCGTTTTCTTGGAAGGAAGTCCAAGCTCTCATGTCACATTTGGAGTTCTTCACCTTATCGGAGATTGCAAAAACCGGTAAAGATTCGCTAGAAAGATTATTTCTTTTTTTATGTTTTATGCTGTCAATAAGTTTGCTGCATTATCACAGAAACTGGTTAAGGATATTCTCGGAAAACTGGTTTGATGACATTTTCCACATGATAATGCCCTTATGTGTTTGATTTCAATCGATTTGCTTCATGATAATGCATTTGATATGCTGGAAATCTTCTCTCTCTTATGGTAATATATGGCTTCTATCAGGTGCTGAGCATGTCCAAACTTGAAACACATCAAGATCTGTCATTGGAAGGTTCCAGTAAATCTGGGGAAGAAGGACCTAGCCAGGTCCATTTCCGTTTACACTTTAGCATCGCAATGGTATACACTAGAAATCTTCTTTTTTCTCACAATAATGGTTGATTTTTCTGAAAGGTACTAGGCATGGAAAACCTTGAAACACAACACCATCCTTCCATAACAAGTGAAAAAATAGCAAGACCTATCCAGGTGCCTCTTAAAAACCATTCATCTACATTTTGATGCTAAACAGAAAAAAACCCACTCTTTGGAGTCTTATTACATCATTCTTTAATGCTCTTTCTAATTTTCTTTATCTCAGAGTTTTGACTCAAACAACTGTCCATTCACTGTCTCTCCTGGTCAAGCTTTCCCTCTTGGTCCATCTGTTCTTTCAAGTGGTGTTAACTTTGCACTCTTTTCAGCACATGCCACTAGCGTTACTCTTTGTTTGTAAGTATCTTGGTCCATCTGTTCTTTCAAATGGTGTTAACTTCGCACTCTTTTCAATACATGCCACTAGCATTACTCTTTGTTTGTAAGTATCTTGTGACATGCATGTTTCATTTTGAGCATTCCATCTCGGGCAACTGTTGAGAAAACAATCAAGCTTGTCTTAATCAATGGTTAGACTCAAATGGATGATATTTTAATGTAAGCATAGAACTTGTTTTCCAACAATGTGGTGACCTAGTAGTCAGAAATTACTTTTGTGAACAAATGACACTGTTGTGTGTTCAAATATATTTTTCGAAATGGTAGACCGAGGTTAATTATGGCCATTTGTGAACATATGCCACTCCTAAGCATGCCATGAAGTCCAAAGCCTCATATGACAGTTTGATTGGATGTTTATATACTTTAAGATGCCACTATTTTTCTGGTGATTGATTCAATATCATTTTCAGCATTTTTTCACAGGGGATATTCTAATATGCTTGAATTAAGTTTCCTCGCTTATTTTCATTCCTTTCATACACATTTCCCTTGGATATATATCTGTAAGTAGAAAATGATATCTGTATTGGCTAATTTAGCAGTCAGGATTGTTTCATATTTAGTACCTCTTTATGTGGGGAGCCATATATTGGTTCACCAGTAATATCAAATATTGATGAGATCTACGATATAGGAGTACATTGAATTGTTGAACGTTTTATCTGCATTCATGGTATTGTCACAATATCTGGATGCAAAGGATGATGTCAACACTTGCCACAAGTAACAAAAAGAGGCTTATGGGGTGTAATCATCCAGAAGAATTCAAGTACCGTGGTGGCAACAGCCATAGTAACAATTTTCTGGCTGCTTGTCCACCAAGCACAATGAAACAAGAGGTGTCAGGGTGCAACAAGAAGCTTTTTGCTTGTTTATCCAGCCACACCATGGGGCATGTATACAATAGATTCTGAGGATCTTGGTGTCGAGAAGAATAATAACAAATATCTTTAGGTGATGTTGCTATGAGGGGGGAGGGTTATCCAAACCATGCCAACAGGTACTCATCCAAAAGATTCTGAGGACACTCATAGCAACAACAGTAGTAACAAATATCTGGATGCAAAGGATGATGTTTGTAGAGTCTCTGCAAAAGATCTCTGGAGTCTGCAAGAAAATCGCTATGCCATTTTGCAAGTTCGCTGGTGTTTGATACGACCAATGGGCATATCACTTGATTCGTGATGAAATCCATCCTTTGACTAATCCTGCCCTTTCAAGCTGTTGTTGCAGTAGCAACCACTGGATTCATTACCAAAAACAATGATGATGAGAAATGTACTTGGATGCTGTGATCTGGTGATTCGACTTAAACTACTGACTGCAGCTTGTCTTCCAGTGTAATCGCAATGCTGTTGCCAGTGAAAATGGGTCCAAGATTATAACTTTATGGGTCTGGTCAATGAGCTGCTCATAGGTTTTGCCCAAGTGTTTTTCATCAATACTTATATCACTAAAGAAATCTTAATGAGAAATCTGCAAAATAACAAAGTGTTCAGTAGATACGAAAGTGCTTAGAGGCACATAAAAGTAAAGATTCTAAGTTTGAAGCAGGATGTCCCTAGGTTGTAGACATTCAAATAGAGGTTTTCTAAGGGATTCATTGAGGAAGCCTATTTCCAGCATTTGGTTTTAATTAAAGAACTTACAATTGTGGGCCATCCAGATGGTCCAAAGTGCCCAAAATAGTGTCTATTAGAGGAAATAAGCATTGTTTGACAGACCATGTTGAAATCTGGACAAGAGCCAAAGGCTTCCTCCAAACCTTCTGATTCTCCATCATATCACGCACAACTGTGACAAAACTGTCTCTCTCTTTTGAAGATTGAATCCGGTGGAAAGCACACCCAATAAGCATCTCCATAGGAATACCCTTGTGGCCATCATGCATCTCCAAACAATGAAGTTTACACCCTAGCATTATATTATCCATGTAAAATAAGTGTGGATGAGTTCTGGACAATTTGTTTTGATTGAATTGACTGAATTCTACAACTCTTTCAATTCACCACCAATGATGCATGAAGATGTGACAAACCAGTGAAGCCAGTAAATTATTTGAGATATTTTTGGGCCAAATCCTAACTTAACTATTGTAGCTTTAACAAAATCCCATTGGATTGTGTAACAGCCTGGCCCTTTTAATGCCAATTCTCATGATGAGTGCATTTTGTTTTATGTATTTAGCATATCCCATTTAACAATCGGCAACGGTTTGGTTTGAGAGTGTCAAAACTGAACCTTTTAAAATTTTTGAAACTTGAATCGAACCGAACCGAACCGAACCGAACCACGAAACCATTTGAACCGAACCATTAAAAAAAAATCCAAACCGTTAAAACTGCGGTTTCATGGTTGGGTTTGGTTTTCAACTTAGTTCAAAATTCAAATTAAATTTTTTTTATTATTTTAAATTTTAAGTTTTCAAAATTTTAAAGATTTTCCTAAAATGTGAGAATTAGGCTTAAAAATGAAAAGATTATTTTTTTTTTAAATTTAAAAATTTAAAACTAAAATTTAAAAAATTAAATAAAAAAGCCATTAAACCGTTTAAATCGCGGTTTCTAACCGTTGAAACCAAATTGAACCAAACCGTTCACCCCCCAAACCGAACCAAATTGAAACCGAATCGTTAAAAATAACTTGAACCTGAACCGAACTGTTTAAACTGTTAAGCCATTAACAGTTTAACAAACTACCTTTAAACTGTTGACATATACTCATCAACAAACTACCTTTAATAATAATTACAATTGTCTTAGCAATGATATCCAAGCAGCAGTAGAGTCCACAATTGATTCTCACCCTGCTAGCTGTTCTGGTATTATTAACCACCTAGCTGCCTGTTTTAATGTAATCATAATAATTTCTATAGACCCAAAGTATGTAATTTTTTTCCTGTGCTGGGGATTCTAATCTTGTGGTTTGAGCTTTATGGGCCAAGGATCTTTATAACCAAAACTGCATCCCTCCTTGTTCAATGTGCTATATGCAAGAGTAATCACGCATAGGCAGGAGTTCCTTGCAAAACTGTCCCTTTTTGCCATTTTGGAGATTTATTCTCTCATTCAATCTCATAGGCTAATTGTGCCTCTTAAAAGACATCAATTAATTCCTTTACAGTGACATATCAATTAATCCTTGCTCTATGTGAAGTAATTTGTCCGATTACAGCATTTGAGCACCATCCATGGAGTCTATTCCAGCTGTAATTTGTGCCCCTATGAGTATACTCTTTCCTTCACCTTTTTTTATTAAACAAAGTCTAATTATGTGTCGTCTAATTCCTATTCTTTATGAATTAATTTTTTATGTTGAATTTTAATCTACCAGATAACATGTCCAGGGGGGCAATCCCAACTACAATCTGTGCCTTCCATCAGTTTGGCATATTATTTGTGACGAATCATGATCCAAATAATTTTCATGCATAAATGACTGTCAGTCATCCAACCTGTGAGGTTTATTAAGCCTTTTTTAGCCTCTAACAAACGCATTCTATATCAACCAGATTTCCAGTGCTAAATGGATTGGAGTCGGAGATAGAAATTGTGTTGAATCCATCAACTAATAAGACGAGCAACATATGGCATGTCTGCATTGAGGTATCTGTAGTTTTAAGAAATCTTGTACAATAACTATTTTATTTCATGGATGAGAAACATGTTTTTGATATTTTAAAATTTAGAAAGTTTTACTTACTGTGGTACTCAAACTTTCTTTTTCTACTTTCTGCATACATAGACAGGCTCAATGTTTTTGCTAATTGAAGTTTATACATCGTTTAAATGTTTGGCATCATAGTGAAGTGAAAGGAAAACAACTCAATGTAAATGTTTAAAACACAAATTCATAAGCACCAACAGAAAGTAATGACTATGAAGACATCCCTGAGAATTGTTTTGCAGTGTATTGTTGCCATATATTATTTAAGTAGCTTTTTGAGTTTTGCATACATTTTTCTGCAATTTTAATAGGAACTTCCATTAAATGGAGTTAAGTATGGTTATCGTGTTGATGGGCCTCAAGGATGGGAGAAAGGTCATCGATTTGATAAGAATTTAGTCCTTCTGGATCCATATGCAAAACTAATTGATGGACGCCGTTTTTTTGGTGATAAACAAGAAAAGAATGCTAGTTTTCTAGGAACATATGACTTTACATTCCAATTTGATTGGGATGATGATGATAATCGAGCTCGAATACAAGAGGTGTGTCCTCACGGACTTATGCTTATCTGATTTCTTTTATGGTTAATTTCCTCTCTTATGGCATTATACATACTCGTGAATGGACTATTCCTTCTCTTTCTGAACCACAGAAAGATTTGGTTATTTATGAAATGAATGTCAGAGCATTTACAGCGGACGAATCTTCTGGTGTTTCTCCAGAACATCGTGGAACATATTTGGGGCTTATAGAGAAGGTAATTTCTGAAGGTGGATCATTTAATATTAAATATTTTCATAATTTCTATGGTAATAATTTGTTACTGAAAGGTTGGTGCTAGATTCCTCACCTTGTTAAGTTGGGAGTGAATGCTGTGGAGCTATTGCCAGTGTTTGAATTTGATGAGTTTGAATTCCAAAGGCGCCCAAATCCTCGTGATCACATGGTACTATCTTCCTCAATTCTGTTAATTCACACTACTTTCACCTCTCTCATAATTAGAATTGTGACCATAGAGTTTTATGCATAAACTCATTGACATGACATCATACTTAAATATGGGGATAAAAATGCTTAATACTATGCTTATAGAATAAAGATGGGATAAATTATCTATTTCTTTTGAGTTGTGACTCCTTGTTACCTACTTTGCACAAGTAAATTCATGATAATAGAATAAAGGTAGACTGTACTTTCTCTAATGCTTTAAATTATCAGTGTACTCCAGTGGTTTCAAAAGAAAGGAAGAATGATTGTAGTGGAGTTTGTAAGATTCTAAAACCATTCTTGAACTATAGAGGATTTTGGACAGTTCAACTTGTCATTTCAATTAGGTTTGCACATGTCTATGAATGAAGAAGAATGAATGAAAGAGGCCAAAATGGCCTATAAAACCAAACAAGAGATTACATCTTTAGTGTTGTCTTGTCTTTGAGAACAATAAAATCAAAATATATAAATAAGTAAAAAAAGTAAATAATTTAAAAAGAGACTAATGAATCTTGTTAGAGGTACATGTAAGATTCTCAAGTCAGATAAAAGAAGTCTTGATTGATGAGCTTGTGTGGCTGTACTGTGGTCCTTCAACAACTTTTCCCAATGTATGTTGAGTTCTAGCAAGAAAAGTCCCAATCACTGTTGGTCCTCATATTCCATTACCTTGCATAGTGGGCCAAAGCTGTGTTTATAGAGGCAATGGTATCTCCCTCTTATTTCATAAAATACATTACAATGACAAATATAGTGTTCTTCAGATTCCACTCCTTGATGACACAGTTGGCAAATTCTTTGTTCTAGAGGTATTTGTGCATATCTGCCTACCCTATCTCTAACTGATGTGTTGAAGTTCGTAGCTGCCCTGTCACACTGCACAGCGCATAAGGTAGATTTATGTCCATATAAGAGGGCCTGATGATGAATCTATCCTCTGATGTGTGTAAAAAATGAGTCTTATAGCGGGCCATCTTCGTACCGAATGATATTTTGGGGCTGATCCATGTTAGCTTGTTTTCCAAGTTAATATTTTCAGTTCAGATCACTCTATTATTTTCCACTTTGGTCATGTTTAGATGGGGACAATCCAATCCATAATGGAACGAGGGTAGTGCATTTATGTTTATGCCATGTGACTTGAACCATTGTTGCATTTCAACAATGAATGTTTCCATGTTTAGCAAGTTGTCTTGATGACATAAGGGCCAACTTGAGTACCTTCCTCTAGGGAGCTCCCAAAGCTGTCAGATACATGTCACTGATCAGAATAATGCCTTGGTGATTATAGGGGCTGCTCTCGTCTCTGTCCAGATTATATCATGGGGCACCAATGCTTAATGTTCCGATCTCCCTTCACATGAATATATATATATATGTATGTATCTATATGTGTGTGTGTGTGTGTGTGTGTGTGTGTGTGTTTTACTTCTTTCCCTCTTGGATCTTGCTTTTATCTACTCTCATGTATCCAAGTACAATATTGCCATGATAAGAAATACTATGGATGTCTCAATGTTCTGATCTCTCTTCACATAAATCTTGCCTCATGTACTTACATAATCAGTAAAGCTTGTATCGTTCCAAATTCTTCCTGGTGAAAGAGATAGACATGGGTATGTGCTGATCAGACTTCCTCTGGTTGTAGAGCTCTAGGATAGGGAGCCTGAACATTCAATGTTATGGGTCAAGATCTGTGAAAGGAGTGGCTAGTGTAGAGGGGACTGAAGAATGTATCGAGTGTGTGTTAATGATGCATGTATTTCACGTTTCCAAACTACTGATATTCTGCTTGGAAGAGATCCAAAGTAACATACGAAGTTGTTGGTTACAGCACTAAACTATTTGATGTTTGATATAAGCATAGCACAAGTGACGAAAGTCTAGCATCCACTTGAATTTATATGTTGTTTATTGTTGGCAACCTATGTGCCTTTGTGAAATATCTTGCTAGTTGTTTGATACATATTGTGATTAGACATAAATTGTAAGTACGGAGCTAAATCTATCATGAATGTTATAAACACTTGATGATTGTTATGTTATACTGCGTATAATATCTAATATCTATGCCTGATGCAAACACTGTCATGTACTAAGTGATGCTTGGGCTGTATAATACTTATTTTTCCAGATTAACACGTGGGGTTATTCTACTATAAATTTCTTTTCCCCAATGAGTAGATATGCGAGTAGCGGAGGTGGCCCTGTTGCAGCATCATTGGAGTTCAAAAAAATGGTTAAAGCACTTCATCAAGCAGGGATTGAGGTATGGATAATGGGTATGCATCTATTGATGTGCTGTTGAGCGCCGTTATGCTTTGGAGTGATTTTGAATCGCATTGAGTAAAACAAAATCAATTATTGTATGAGATCTGCAAATTCTAGGTAATTTTGGATGTCGTTTACAATCACACCAATGAGGCGGATGATGAGTTCCCATACACAACTTCATTTCGAGGCATAGACAACCTTGTAAGTTTCTGTTGATTTTATTGTAGTACGTGATTGTAATATGTTATTGCATACTGTATTATATTTTTACATATATTGATTGTCCTTTTTGTACCATGGAGAAGTGCAAATGTAGTTAAACTTTGATGTTTTTTCCTTTTAAAGAATAATTTATGTTTATGCCTATATTACTTTGCTAATGAAAGCGGTTTTTTCATATGCAAGTGATTAGGATGTTCGTTGACTTAGGTGTCCAACATAATAGATCATGTATTTTTAAGAAACTGAAGTTTTAGGTTTTAGTTTAATGCAAGGATTACACTATTTTCTGTCATATGCATAAGTTCTGTCTTTGTAGAGGATACTTGAGGGTAGGGAAGCATTGCCTTTAAATTGTAGTGCAATGGATGAGTTTATGAAGTTCTTCCAATATGGCTATTTTTGTGGCAGACATACTACATGGTAGATACATCAAGCTATGTACAATTGAGAAATTTCTCTGGATGTGGTATGATCGTACTATTTCTGAGGTGACTTACAGGAAAGCAAGGATTCTACCATTAATTGCTATTTTTAAACAGGAAACAGCTTTAACTGCAATCATCCCATTGTAATGGAGCTGGTCTTGGAAAGCCTCAAGCATTGGTAAGAATCTTGTCGTTTACATATCCTTTGTTTCTTGGGGCATAGTTACAAACTAGAGTCATTTTATGGCTTTCCTATCCTCTTATGCTCATTCTTGTCTCTCTTATTTGTCTAAGATTCCCTTCATCTTAACATGAAGCTTTCATTCTATTGCTTCCTTGGTCTCACTCCCTATCATTTAGCACGTTAACATGCTACTAAAATCTTTTTGCTCTTTCATTAACCCTGTTCACATTTAGATTATCTGGCAGAAACCTAAATTTTCTGGGGGACAAATGTCAATGTTGAAATAATAACATTTATAATAAATAATTGCAGCAGTAGATGGCATAGAAATAGGTAGAGATTAAGGATGATATACATTAGTCAGAACAATATTTACCAGGATATATATATACATTCATATATATATATATATATATATATATATATAGTATAATTACACAAGATTGAATATTTTCGTTTGTGCATGTAAATTGTGGAATGCATTATTGGATACTGGCAATGCTATTTCTTTTCTCTGTTTATGTGTCTTACCAAAGCTCTGAACTCTTCCTTTTTCATTTTCATCTCTGAAACAATCAGGGTGAATGAATACCATGTTGATGGTTTCCGCTTTGATCTAGCGAGCGCACTCTGTAGAGATGTTGATGGAAATCCTCTTAGCTCTCCTCCTCTTATTCGGGTATATTTTGTGTTTTGGTATAAATGAATGGAATATGTATGTTTCGGGCCTTTACGTAATGAAACTGAGTTTTGTATCACCCTGGATGGATGTAACTAATACGCCGACAGGCTATCAGCAAGGATCCTGCTTTTTCTAAGTGTAAATTGATAGCAGAGCCTTGGGATTGTGGAGGGCTTTATCAAGTGGGAAGCTTTCCTAATTGGGACAAGTAAGTTGTATTAGTAAAAATTGAATAATGTGCTGCTAATTCACAAGATAAATCTTGGTTTGGTTTGTTTTGTGGTTAATCAGGTGGGCAGAATGGAACGGAAAATATCGTGATGATGTTCGAAGATTCATAAGGGTAATTATCTGATTATCACTTTCTTGAAATGTTCATAGTTGAGTTTGACTTCCTGAATTATAAGGGTTTTTAATTGATGTTATGAATTCCGAATAGTTTATATATCCATGGCTTCATCCTATATTTTTTGGTTCTAATTGTCGTATTCTGATTGTGTTAAATATTTTTGAGTGGTGATTGACACCATTTAAGAATCGCCTAAAAGGAATACTTTTGAGTGGCGATTGTACAACCAAAAAAGGAATATTGAAGTAAATATTTGACAGTTATTAAAAGTAATTTCAATTTATATCTTGCAATCTGGAACTATAAATATAATGATCATTGACATGTAATACAGAAACATCGAGTTTTTGCTAAATGATCACAAAAGTTTGCACTCTTGGTTCATCACTCGAGTATGTGCCTAATTATTTATTCTGTAAAATTCAACAGGGTGATGATGGGCTGAAGTCATCTTTTGCAACTCGATTGAGTGGATCAGCTGATATGTATCATGTTTGTTTTTCCTGCTCCCTATTAACATACTGTTCTAGGACATTCAATATTCTCTACATTTTGTGTGAATTGTTCCACTATCAATTAATCGTGACCTCACAATAGGTAAACAAGAGGAGACCCTTCCACAGCATAAATTTTGTCATAGCACATGATGGGTTTTCATTATATGACCTTGTCACCTATAATGAGAAGGTGAGCTTAGGTGGAACTGGTACTTATTGTTTCTTTTGTCTAAATTAATTTATTTTTCATCGCTCTTATATTGTTTTAATTTAATTGTTTAAGCACAACGATGCAAATGGCGAAGGAGGAATGGATGGAAGCAATGATAATTTCAGCTGGAACTGTGGTGTAGAAGGTGATGGAACTATTTTTTGTGGTTATGCTTTATGGTATTGATAATTATTTTGCCTTCCCAAATACTTATGAAGTAGAAAATGGCATCTTGCAGGTGACACTACTGATGCCAATGTAATTTCATTTCGTTCTCGCCAGATGAAAAATTTTCACGTTGCACTCATGATTTCTCAGGTGGATGATGAGTTTTCAGCAGTTTCTATTGTGTACTGTAGTTTATATTATTTGGGAATTTCAATTAATATACTCATGGTATTGATTGATTTTGTTGTCCACACCTCACTACATAGGGAACACCAATGATGCTTATGGGTGATGAGTATGCGCATACAAGGCATGGAAATAACAATAGTTATGGACATGATAATGCTATCAATCATTTCCAGTGGAAGCAGGTTGGCTAAGCATAATCAATTATTGGACCCACTTTGACTCTGTTTTTGTCCTTTACCAACCAAGAATTATTGTAAATCTCAACCATTATAAAGACAGCTTTCTTATATATGTTGGTAAATATTCTAGATGCAGAATTTCTCACACACAAAGGAATTATAATCTATGTCATTTGATCTCATTTACACAGAGAACTTGAACCTGAACTGAACCGAATCAAACCGTTTAAACCGTTAAGCTGTTAAGGTGTGGTTTTGCGGTTCAGTTCGGTTCAAACCAAATGTTGCCGATTGCTAGGGAATATAGAACCATTAGGAGACTTCAATGCACAAACTAAAGATAAACAAACGACTATGTTTGAGGCTATGTGTGGATAAGTTATGGCAGAAGAAGTAGTCTAAAGCCAGAAGCTCAAGATATGAGTGAAGTAACAAAATATGGCAAGCATTTCTAGCATTGGGAAGTGCACATGGATATGTGATATAAATGGTTTGTCACAATGGCTCAGATTAGATGCTTTGACATGTTGAAACCCAAAAGGAGGTGCAAGCACTATCGATTACGTGATGGGATCTTTGTCTCGTATACTTGAAATAACAAAGTTCACTATCTCCGGTAGACCCAGTGGCTTATCCTTTAGTAAATACACCCTACACTTTCTGGAGTAATCATCAATGAAAGTGAGAATTATAAGGAACCTTGTAAGGATTTAGTTGGAATCAGAGGGTATGAGCTCATGGGTGTTGTTTTCCTTGAAGAATTAGTGTAATACGAACTCTTCACTTGTTTCCATAAATGCAGTTGTTGCAAAAACCAAGCTTGTTACATTTGGTCACCAACTTACAAGAAGAGAGTAGAATGTCCAAGGCCTTTCAACTCAGATGACTTATCTTTTGTTTTTGCAACTGCAATGAATCACTGAAGAGCTTGACCTGAGAGGCTATAGAATGAATCTCTCTTGCTGCCCGGGGCGATGAGTCTTGTACCATGTACAACCTTCCATGCTCCACCTATGAATATTGTGGAATAGCCCTGTAAATAAAGCTGTCCCCCAGACAACAAGCTCTTCTTGATCCCCAGAACAAAATGAATGTGGTATAGTGTCAACTCTTGACAATTCTCCATGGACACTCTAACAACGCCAAGTCCTTCAATGTTGCAAGCATGGTTATTCCCTAGATAAAACTTCCCAAAGCTACTTGCAGGAAATGACCCACAGATAATAAGCTCTTCTTTATCCCCGGAACAAAACGAACGTGGTATAGTGTCAAATCTTGACCATTCTCCATGGACACCCTAACAATGCCAAGTCCTTCTATGTTGCAATCATGGTTATTGCCTAGATAAACCTTCCCAAATCTACTTGCAAAGAATGAAAGAAAGCACTCCCTAGAAGCGATGCAATGAAAGGAGGCACCAATGGCAATTACCCAAAAGTCTAAATACCCAAATCAAAATATCCAAGTCTAAATAATAGAATCTTTTATTGCTAGAAATGCATTACTAAAGCTGTATTAATAATTCTTATATATGCAGCACACAATATGTCTTCAGTGTCGAGTATCTCCTCAATGATGACACCTGAGGCTATGTTTGCCTTCTCCTTCTCTTTTCCTTCTCTATATCATCTTTCTTTTCTGTTGTATCTTTGTTTGTTAAATCTACAATCAGGCTTTTTATGCCATTTATGGCCACATTGAAATCAAGTGATATCTTTCCCTTTGCTTTTGCTACTAGACCTTTGCATTGGTGCATTCTTTGTTGCAGCTCTCCCTCTTGTTATGTTGGCAGAACTAGAAGACTTCCCACTTGCTTTTTGATGTAAATTTCTTCATTAAGGATTGCCCCTCTTAACTCCATCAAATGTAAGACTGCACTATTTGAGAGTGAGAATACAGGAGCTTCCCATGTTTCAGACAATGTCATGAGTAAAAAGACTGTCTTGATTTTGTCGTCAAAGATTTGCAATCCCACATCTTAAAGCTGATTGAGTAGACCGTTGAATGTTGAAATGTGTTCAGCGGCAGACTTGGAAACTTCAAGCCGTGCAGCCATGGGCCTTCTCATCAAGTGAACATGATTCACTGCTGTGGTTGACTATTATGTAGTCTTTGGTTTGCTCCATACCTCATGACCACTAGTCAGCCCCTTGATTTTTCCTAAAACTTCATCTGCTACTGCCATGTAAATGTGGGCAACTGCCTTAACAATTGAGTAGTTTCAAGTGGCATCATCCATACCAACTGTTTTATTATACTCCAATGCTTTTGCATATCCTTGTAAGTAAAGTGTGCTTTCCATTCTAACCTTCCAAAGGTTGAATCTAGTGCCATCAAATTTCCTGACTTCTTCCCCAACATTGACAGATGTATTTGTCATGTTAAAAAGAATACAAAACAGAAATGAAAATGATACTCCCACTTACTCAAGGTGGGATACTAAGCAATGGATCTCATAAAAGGATGCAATGCTTGCTCCAATACTAGTTGTAGAGATGTGCAAGTATAAAGACATTTTTCTGAAATATCTAAAGGCAGAGATATAGAAACTAAAAACGATTATGGATCTAGCACATAGGAGAGATTAAAGAAAGCAGAAGCAGTTCTGCAAAACAAAAGCCCACAGGATCCCATTCAATGTACAAGATATTCTTTTAGGAGTTGTAGTACAGTTCTTTAAACGAGACGGCTCAACTCTAACAAAAATCAGAAAATATTATATTATTTAAGAATGTTTTTCTAATTTAATAGGAGCAGCCTAAGGGCCTTTCTAGTAGGTTGATGGTGTTAAAGAAAGTTCTGATTGTTCTTTGTTGATGAGCTTGCGCGGTTGCATTGCTTTCCTTCAATAACTCTTCCGTGTATCTTAGTTCTAGCAAGAACAACCCTAGGCACCGTTGATCCTCATATTTCATTACCTCGCATAGTGGGCCAAATTCTTGATGGCACAGTTGGCAAATTCTTGCTATGTCCAAGCGCAAATCCTAAAAAACAGAACCAGCTCCTAATTCTTAGTTTATCCCTATTTCAGTGTCAAACCGACCTCAAATGGATAAGATGGATATTCAGCTAAGTTTCTTCAGATTTTAGAATCCTAGATTCTCCCAGAAGCCCTAAATCTGAAAATTAAATTCTACATGAATCAATTGGGAGTAAAATCCACCACCTCCTATCAAGGTATGCTCTTGGAAACAGCTGTTCAACCTATAGAGATATTGGTGCTACAGAGAGAATATAGATACATTAAAAAAAGTCAAGAATATGCCAAATCATAGATTACCACATCTTGCTTGGAATGTTGGATGTAAACTACAAAAGAATCATAAGAGCAAAATTCTCTCATCTAGTTGGGTAATTGGCATCAAAAAATGGTTCAAAAGATGGGATGTGGAAGATCTCCTAGAGCTTTCAAGTGATGCTATGAAATATGTGGCTATTGAGGAGAGAATAATGGACCCACTAAGGAAGAAGTGGAAAGATGCTAAAAGTACAAAATTAGAGTATTACATTGCAAACATCAATCATGAATGTTAGGTTCTATATAAGGCAAGAAGGCCTATTGATCGTATTCAACCTTACCTCATTACTAACATGAGTATTAACTCTCGTAGAGCCCGAACACTCCTTCACACTCGATCACACAACCTAGGTATTGAAGTTGCATTATGGAATCAAAATCAGCCAAATATAAAGACATGTAAGATATGCAAGGTAGGGCTAGTAGAGGATGAATAACACTTGCTTTTTACATACTCTTCCTATAGAAACGATGATGATATATTAAGAGGGGGTGACGACTTGAGTATCATACTAAAGAGAACACCTAGAAGGTTGAGCTCATATATGTATGCCTTATTCGCACACCGAGACTTGGTGCTTCAAAGTATGAATATCCCTTCTTAGGAAGGAGATTCACATCAAGATAACTTTTGTACTTAAGTCTCATGGGTCAATATTGGCCTCTCTATGGATGCTAGAAAATATCTATCTATCTATCTCTCCATAGCTGATGCCACTAGAATTTAGTAATTCTGTCCCAAATCCCCCTCATCAAATTTCTGTAACCGGCAATTCCTGGCAATGACTTGTCCCTGTAACCTTGATAAATAACATCCTGGGACCATACAACTTCCTAATGATGATCTTTCTATGGATGCTAGAAAATATCTATCTATCTATCTCTCCATAGCTGATGCCACTAGAATTTAGTAATTCTGTCCCAAATCCCCCTCATCAAATTTCTGTAACCGGCAATTCCTGGCAATGACTTGTCCCTGTAACCTTGATAAATAACATCCTGGGACCATACAACTTCCTAATAGATAATCTTTTGAGATTGTAAAATATCCATATTCGTAGGAATTTAAAATATCATGGTTCAGATCACATCCGATCTATAATACACGTCTCCCCTGCCCTGCTAAAAACTATTGATATGCTACAGCTACTCATTGACTTTCCGATTACACCTTTACTATAAACTGCTACATCCGTTTCATAAAGCTCTAATTCATATTCATACCTCCCAATCAATCCTCATCCTAAACACTTAGAGCATTTGGATGGCTTGCCATATTGGTATGATGCTTGTGTGCAGCATGTCTTCTTTTAGATTCTGGGAATGTAAATATATTTTCATAAAATTTCACTATGTTTTGAGTTGTAAAGATAATCTAAAGATTCAGTTTGGAGAATATATGTAGAATGCTCCCGCAATAGACATAATGGCAGGAAGTTTTGGTTTTGGTTAACTCATCTAAAAGAAAATGGCACATGATTGGTGGAACTAGCATATATCATACTGTTTTTCATCAAGAAGAGAAATGAGAGGGATAAACTATTCATTTCTTGCATATTAACTAATTGAATGGATGGTTTTAATATGACAGTTAGAGAAAAATGCTGATGGTCACTTCAGATTCTTTAGGAAGATTATTCATTTTCGTAAGAATAATCCTCTCCTTGGTCGTGACAGTTTTCTCAGAAAGGTATTTTATCAGTCTTCATGAGTATGGTTTGAATCTATTTCTTTAAGCTCACTTAGTTAGGCGATGCAGGAGGATGTGACCTGGCATGAAGATAATTGGGAGAATCCAGATAGCCATTTCCTCGCATTTACGTAAGCATTATCAGTTTATGGTTACTTAATTGTTCTATGATGTGTGATAGTTTGAGCATGATAGTCAAGTCATTGTTATCTAAATTTGAGAATAATTGGACATTACTCGGATAACGCAAAGACCCAGTCTATTGGATCAGATAATTGCGAGTGTAATAGGTAGTCGATAGTGTCTAAGAATTCTGTTTTTGGTTAACATGGGCTTCATTAGACTGCATTGGTAAATCTTGCAAGATTGGGATCTGTTCCATCCAATGAGATCGCATAGCTAAGTTTCAGAAATTTCTGAACATCCAGAGGAAGTTCAAAACTGTATTAAGTGGCAAGTATACCATCTATTTCATGCTGTTTGTAAAGTAATGCTACAACCACTTGTTTTCCAATACAATTAAGGACGTCGTGGAGTGTTGAATAAAGGAAATTAATCAGCACTTAATACTGAAATAATTTTTCTTGCATTCACATCAGATGGCTTTTAATATGTTCTGTTCACTGTGTTTGAACACTCTTTGCTTCACTGCCAACTGGGTTGAGAGGGAGGGATGGTGAAAGATCATTCTTTTGAAATGGTGCAATCCTCTGTCCTCTTACCACACTATAATAAAGTATGGCTAAATCTTGGCTTGGGTTTGCTATATCAATCTCTTTTGCCATCACAGTCTGTCTAAAGTCTATTGCTTTTGTTTGATCAGTCTTTTAGCAATTTCGTATGGTTTGCCATGAATACGGTTTATCTTTCTTCAGATCTGCCACTTTGGTAGCTTTAAGTTCTATGGATTTTCCAGCTTGTTGATTGTGTACAAATTTTCCATACTCAGGATGCAGCTCTTTCTATTGATGCTTGCGTTAAGCTAGCTTAATCACTAGAAACTTCATCTGTCTTACATAGTTTCATTTCATTCAACCAATGATGTCCATCTTGGAATGTGAGAAACCCATCTGGTTGAGCAGAGCTGATCCCAATTGAAAGTCATCTGCATCCCAACTTTGACTATATTATATCTGATAGTGGCTTTTGGTTGTCCAGGAAGAGTAGAGAAATGTCTCAAGGTTGAGTTCATGTAAGCATGTGGTGATATGTGAAATCCAACCGTCAATGTTGTGATGACCAAATACTCCTCTATCATAATCACAGCAGTTTGCATCACTATATGCATACTGATCTTTAGGATGAGGCCCATCATTTGACGTATTCCTAAGGGTGACTGCTGTGATAGTGCTCTCTCTTGCATGTGTAGTTCTGATCGCCATTTTTTTCTATTAACATCAATCTCGCCCTTTTGCAGAATCTACACTCTACATGCATCCCTATTATGTGTCCATACCCAATCAATTGCCTCTATAAATCCATTTCTGTATTTAACTTGTGCAACTATGTCTCCCAAGGCCAGGAACATGTATCCCTCCAAAATATTAGAGTTTTATATCTCTATGGATCAATTACTGTTCTCCTAATACAAAAATGACCAATTCATTTGAACAATGCTTTCAACAACTTATCATTGCGTCTCTTTCTTTTCTGTGAATGGTTCTCTTTTATTATTTTGCTTTCTGTTTTGCAAGTGCATTGGAGAAGAATCCAATGCCATTTGGATTCATGGGTTTTTATTTAATGTTAGACATAAGTGTTCGAAATTATAGACTCAGTATCACATAAATTTGTGGTATAAGTTACAGTACTGTTGCTGAAGCTATGGAAACTGTTTTTGGGTTTCTCTCATATCCAAAGTTTAGGGAGAAATAATCATTGTGCGCTTTGGTGTGATGATGAATTGTTTTCACGATTTACCCATTTTTGTAAGGTTCAGGAGGTGAGCAGAGGTTTATTTTTTGTCTAGCATATGATCTTCATGGACATGGAAAGCAGAGTTTTGCTCTTTGTCTAGCATATGGTATATATTGTCTTTGTGGAATTTGGTCAACCACAAGTCAGATAGGGGGGTTGCTACAGCATGCCATGTGATTTATGGCTTAGAAGGATTTTGCTCATTTCCATTTCCAGCAAGAACTTTGGGTTACTTGGAGTTGCTCAGATCAATTTCTTCTTGTTAAGATATTATAAAAGGCTGAATATGGTTGAAGGTATAAAGTTTCTGTGGAGTGGTGGGGTATTTTGGTGTTCTGGAAATTGAAAATGTTGTCCGTTGAATTGATTTATTTCTACGTTCATTAGGTCAAACCAGAGTAATTCTGTCTGTAGCATGGATAAATTATGATTGTATCATAGCATGGATCAAGAATAATTGTATCGTCCTGAGAATTGTTCTAAAATAAACATGCAACATGGCAGTAAATCTATATGAATTGAACTTATGCTGCAGGCTACATTCAAAGGAAAATCTAGGAGACATTTATACTGCATTTAATGCGCATAGCTACCTGGTTGATATCAGCATACCTGCTCCTCCAACTGGAACATATTGGTATCGTGTGGTATGTTGTTTTTGGAAACATCTTTCATATAATTAATGTAGCGTATAAGTTTCCTAGAAATTCACAAAGATGGTTTTACCAAGTAGATGTTTAGGCAATTAAACTAGTAACCCAGTAGATTCATAATGAGGGTTTTACCAAGTAGATATTGTATGGGTATCCCACTGTTTTTGCAATCCTCGTTTTGTAGCAAGGTTTTTATGTTCCCCCATCTTTCCTTGAACTATTTATTGCCTTTCCATCAGGATTGAGGGAGGATCCATTGTAGCAAAGATGTGCTGTGGTTTAATAAAATAAGGATTAGACCAATGAGTACTGACAGCAAAACTCTGTCTCATCCATTAGCTATTGAATCTTCATCCTGGATTTATCTGTGCATCTGCAAGAATGTTAAGTTTGTGACCATGCGTAAGTATAATTAAATGTTTGTGTGTGAACTTGTTTTAGTATGATAGCTGATATTATTTGTGCATTTTTCTTTGGAGATTCAACACGAAAATGTGGGAGATGTAACATCTTCGAGTTAAGATAGTGATAATAAGTGTGTTACCACTACATGTGGCATCCATATGATTTGTTTATTGTACAATTGATACATCATTGATTAGACATCTGTAAGGTAAAGGTGGTGTCTAAATCCTTAGAAAGGTTGTTATATCTCAAATGATGTGCAGGTGGATACAAATTGTCAATCTCCAAGTGATTTTATCGATGAAGGTGTTCAGTTACTTGGGAATACATACAAAGTAGCACCTTATTCTTGTATTATTCTCTTTGCAAAGCAGTGATATGCCTTTTGTGTAGAAATTTTTGTATATATATATATATTCTTTTTTAATAAGCAAAAAATGTTTATTGTTGCTTCCAATGAATGTAAATGGAAGGATCTAGCTTATAGGATGGAGATGTCACGAACGATAAAAAAGTTCTAATTAAAAGGACAGTTTTTATGTTGTCCAAGATCATGCGAAAGAAAATTTTGACATTTTCTACTAATTTGATGTTGTGAATTGAAGAATAACTGTTTTAATTGATGGATAGAAATCACACATTCGTCATCAGTGTGTCTGATAAGAGTCATGCTTCAATGTGGTAACTTATACTGATTAATATTTGTGATTATTTGTGAAACGTGGTTTATGATATAGACATTTGTTCCTTCTTAGAATGAAGGGTAGAAATGGGATCAAGTGGAGATGTCAAGAGTATTATTCTTTTGTAGAACATGGTCAATTATTTTAAAAGCTGATAGTTAGGAGGTTACGTAATGAAGTGCAGATTAGGAATTAATGGTAGTGCTTTGGTTCCTAGTTGGCATATTATGGTGTGTGAACTTAGTTAACCTGGTAATCTTGAGCAACAAATAAAAATGTACGTGCATAGTATTTTAGCTGCATTTATAATATAAGCTAAAGTGGTTATTTGTTACAAGCTTTTCTTGTGAAGTTTTTGGTCTAATGCACAAAGATTATGGTATATTGTGGTGGTGGAGCTAGTCCAATATCGATCCATCCACAAAATTAGTAGCTTCAGTCACAATAGATTGTGGTGGAGGTAATAATGTATTCGTAACTTCAGTTGTCTAAGATCATAGAATTGCAAAAGTTTTGCGCACATATTTCCTTTCAAAAGCATCTGATATATGGTACTCAGGACAATCTTGTGTGCAACTTTAATGGGATTTTTATATTAGCATATCCATGCAGACCAGGTTTCATTTTAGAAGCTAAATTTGAGATGCAAATATTCAAAAGATCATTGCATGTTTATATTCAAAATCCTTCATTATGACATGGAATCTTTTGGTAGGTTGAGAATCATTATTCATTTTCCTCAATATTTGAACCTTGAGTCTTTTAGTTTTGCTAGAAATGTGAGAACCTTGACAAAAAGAAATCTTTGCTTATTTTCTTAACATAAATAAAGCAATTATCTTAATTGTAAAGGCAATTCTTCTTCTATTTTCTTAACAATAGTGAGGTAAACTATTTGATCCATGCTAAGGTAAGCATCATCTATGTTAATTAAGTGATGACCGAAACATCCTTGTAACATGATATTGATTCGTATACATATGTCAAGTTGCAAACCTATCTCTAAGCAATTAAGTATGGAAAAGTTAGACAACTAAGCTTACAATACTTTTTCTTAGATCTTATGAAAAATAGAAGCATCTTGTCTACTTGCAAGTTTTATGATGCACTATTTTCTCATTGCCTTGGTGAATTTTTTCACTATCTTTTGCAAAATGATCCATAGTAAAAGTAAGGCCAGAGAGGGGACAATGGCCGTCAAAAGTGAAAAGCTAGCTATTATATCATGTTCAACAAGACAAAATATCGATAATAATAGGGCATGCATCTATATGTAGCTAACATTTTAAGTATCTCAACCAACACAAGAATTCAAGATATTTAATTGAAACACTTCAAGGTTTTGGTCTAGCTTGTTGGTTGACAATGATTTTGACTCACTTGTGATATCAAAGAGCGAGGAACAATAACAAGAAGTGATGGTTTTCCAAACTACTTTATCATAGGGCTACAAAGAGTGTTAGCAACTTTAGATGTGAGATCAAAAACTATGAGAGGAAACAATGGAATCAAAGGGTGTTATGTGGTATATACTTCGGATAACTAAAACGAAGAACAAAAATCCATCCACGGTGTGCAATGCAAGGCTTGCATCATTTGATTAGGATACACCCAAGCTTTTTATATAAAACACTATACTATTCTTGCCTTTTGTGATTCTTGCTTGCCTCATGATCATCAATCTTGAGGTAGTTTTGCCATCTCATTCACTCTTACTTTTTACTTGTACAAAACAATGAATAAAGCTGATACCCCACGTGTCTATTAAATATACAATGAAAATAAATATGCACCACACATTTGTTTTCTCACAGGGTCCATGCACGTAAGTTGTCAGAGTGGAATCTCATAGAAATACAGAAAAAGGGGAGGAGAGGGGGAACAATGGTTCGTACAATTTGTGGTTACTCAATAATTACCACATGTATTCTTCGTTTAAAATTATGATATGTGAGTATGTATATGAAACGTGTTGGTTTGATCTTGTAGGCCATATTGGTCCTTTCATAGACATTCATACTCTTCTTCTTCTTCTTTGTCTCCTTGGAAATAAGATTTTATTTTCAATGTTGTTGTATTGCACAATTTCAAGGCAAAAGGACAACAACGTGGACCATGATCCTCAATGCTCATAGTAGACATCAGAAAAGCAAAAAGTCTAAGGATTTTAAAAGGGGTTTTAGTTAATGATGAACTATAAATACATGTCCAACTATTCACTTAAGGAATGTCTTGTAATGCCATCATTGCTTAGATTTTGTTATGTGCAATGCTCTCTGAGTACTTAACATATGTCCTTGAAGGATATAGTTAAACAAGAAAATATGTGTCTTGGATAAAGGACACAAGAATACTCTGTTAAGCTTTGGTTCAACAAAAGACGACAAGCTTAAGTCAGGATTTTTGTGGGGGTTTTGGGTAGCACTTGATATTCACCAAGATCCTTGTACTTTATGCTTTTCAAGGAACTCAAAAGAGAGCATGAGACAAGTCATGCACAAACCATTTATTGTTGCTTTACTATTGTTTAAATCACTTTGCATCAATGCAAGCCACTTTTTTATTTATTCGTTTTGTTTGTGATGAACCATAGTCCGCTCTTTGTAGCTATAATCCTCACTAATGGATGACCATGCAAAAGTTTAAAAAGACATCTCCTCTTCCAACCTACATCTGATGCATTTGCGCAAAGACTTCAGGATTTATGAAAACCCACATCTAATTCGTGTGTCCAAATCAAGGATTTATGAAAATCATTGTCATGTCAGCATACTATACAGTGTTGGACCCCTCAAGATCTTCCTTTGTTGCCCAAAGAGAAAGAAAGCCCATACCAGTGTTGGACCCCTCAAGATCTTCCTTTGTTGCCCAAAGAGAAAGAAAGCCCATACCGGCCCCATTGATCCCTACTTAATATAAGAACTATGCAAGTAGATGCAATCATGCGTCCAATGTGAAGTCATGTTGCTCAAGTGACCCGAGAGCATGCATGCAACCCAAGTAGTAGATTGGCATGTGGTCAAACACACACACACACACACACACACACACACCTAGCCAGCCCCAACACATACACACACATGGACACACAAGGGATGATGCATTTGATGAGATGGGTGACTTGTGCCAAGCCAAACAGGCGTACCTTGACCACATTGAGATGGGGGTGAAGGGGAAGCGAAAACTTTTATTTTTATTTGGTTTGGGGGAGAGGATCGTGGGCAGACGATACATATATACGATGCGCGGGCATGACAACTGGCCGAAACTTCGGAGGCAACATAAACACGGGCAACCACAAAGAGCCAAACAAGACAAAAAGCGAGGCAGGCAGGGGAACCAGGCGGACAGACCGGGCGATTCGGTTATGGAAATTGGCCGCAATTCGTGACGACTCTCGCAAAGCTCTCCATATGGAGTTCTAGTTAGAGAGGTGAGCTGCGTAAGCGAAGCCACTACTTACTTAATCCACAGGCTAATTACTTGATCAACCGCTTAATTAGCTAGAGGTAGCTAGCTACCTAGGGCAGCAGCACCTACTCTCTCTCTCACACGATTTTTTATTTTATTTTTTAAGAGGACAAGAAAATAATTAGAGAAAAAAAGGAACCCCTAAAAAGAACACTTAACAATTTTAACAAATATAAGCTATAAGTTATAACAATAATATGTAGACTAATAAAACAGAAGAAGAAGAAGAAGAAGAAGGTCTCTCTCTCTCTACTCTCTCTCTACTCTCTCTCTCTCTTCTCTCTCTCTCTCTCTCTCTCTCTCTACTCTCTCTCTACTCTCTCTCTGTATTTCTGTCTGCGTATGTCTGCCTTTGCCTGCCTGCACCTCCATGCACCATAGCCAGCTTCTCCTTCTTCTCCTTTCTCCTCCTCCTCCATCTCCTCAGTCTCTCTGATTTCTTCTTGCCTCTCCTTCCATCACCATCGCCATCGCCATCGCCATCGCCATCGCCACCATCTCTTACATCTCCTCCATCATCATCATCATCTCTACCAAATCTCCCATTATCTTCCCTACCTTCATCTTCTTCGCTCTTCATCGCTTACTTACCCTGCATTCTCTGCCGCTCTTTCCACCTCTTTCTGATCTCTTTCGTTTCTTCTTCTTCTTCTTCTTCTTCTTCTCCTCTCTCCTCTCGTTTCTCTGATCTGAGCCTTCATCGCTCACTGTTCTTCTTTGGCTGTGTTGCTCTTCCTGCCTCCCCCCCCCCCCCCCCCCCTCCCTCCCTCCCTTACTTTTTTTACTGGTAAGTTGAAAACAGAAAAACAAAAAATAACCACCATATATTTGATATTTTCTGTTGTTTTTGCCTACCGGCCTTTCCTTTGCGTTTTCTATGCTTTTCCCGTTAATCTTCTTGTTCTTTCTGCTCAATATACTGCATTTTGCTTTTCTAAAGCTCGATCGCAATATAACACTATTCGCGGTTTCCTGATCCGCTGTCCTAGTGATCTGCACTAACCGCCATAGCAAAACCAATCTGCAAAAAAAAAAAGCTTTTTCTCCTTCGCAGGAAGGCCAAGCTTTTTACTTAACATTTAAATACTGCAATATATATATATATATATTTTTGCTTGTGTGGAAAGGCTGCAGCAAAGCTCTCCTATTGAACAATATTACCAAGCTTGTTTTCCTTACATAGAGGTGGAAGCTTTTGTCTTCTTCTAAGGACTGCAAAAGGTTTACTGTTTCTCCTGCTTTGAAGATATATTAAATTTCCGACTGGACAATGCCTTCTAATGCTATCATGAATCACAAAACCCAGTCTGATTCTTTGGAGAATGGACATGGCTTCGCTGATATAATTAATGGGAGTACAGATCAACCTTTTAAACATAATATAGAGACAAAACCAAGGCTGACCACATATGGATCTTGCGAAGAGAAAACCTTAGTAGAAGCTCTGGAAGGATTTAATATAAATACCTGCAGCAATGCTATAAACTCCAGTAAAGATCAGAATGAAAATGACAATTCGAATAAAGACCAAAACCATGAGAGCTCAGAGGCTTCCGTTAAATCCCTAGAAACAAAGCCTAGATTGTTGCCTCTCAATACATACAGATCTTGTGAAGAAAAGACTCTTCTTGAAGCATTTGGAGGTTTATCGACTCGGTCACGGAATTCTGATCTAATTAATCTGGATGGTATGCTCTCTCCAAACATCACTAGATCAATCACAAATACACCACGTTCTGCAACATTCCATTCATCACACTTGGAGCTTCATCCTATGCTGTTTGATGCTTGGGAAGCTCTCAGAAGGTCTTTAGTCTACTTCAGAGGAATGCCTGTTGGCACCATAGCTGCCCTTGATCCTACAGAGGATTCACTCAACTACAATCAGGTATATAACTTGAAATTTGAAAACCTCTCGATTCCATTATGATGTTACAATGATCTGTGCCCTACCAGTAAGTATGTCGCTCATTTCATATTATGTTTCATGATTTAAAGCTGTCCAAATTTGAAAATCTCCATGCAATTTGTATAAATAATGCTAATCTGTGGCTGTTATTCTATTTCTTTGATATTTCCTGATCAGATTGTGTACAAACTCTTCGTCATGGAATCTGTTACATGAAAGTTGCTTTATAAACTCCATGTATTTGGATTTGTAGAATTTGAACGAGTCAAATGTTTAAATATGAAGGATTTTCTATTCATAGATTAATTTATACGCCATTTTTTTGCTAGAGGCAAAGTAATTCTTATCAATGTCCACGAACCTGGGTGATCTGTATAAGTGGCCTGAATCATATGATGAAACATTACTTATAGGATAATATTTAGTTTGTAGTATTTCTTTGTTGCCACAATGCAATCCTTCTATCTCTTCCAAGGGAGATGAGAGGCATAAAGTTTATCCTGTAAAAAAGTTTGCAAGCTCCTTTCATATAAATCTTTGGATTTCTCTTTCTTTAGGTCTTTGTGAGAGATTTCTTCCCTAGTGCCTTGGCTTTCCTCATGAATGGAGAGTCAGAAATTGTCAAGAACTTCTTGATCAAGACTCTTAGGCTACAGGCGCTGACAAAAAGAATAGACAATTTCACTCTCGGGGCTGGTGTGATGCCAGCTAGTTTCAAGGTTCTTCATGATGCAAACCGCAACACCGATACCATGATTGCTGATTTTGGAGAAAGTGCAATCGGTAGAGTGGCTCCGGTTGACTCTGGGTTTTGGTGGATCATCCTTCTTCGGGCTTATACCAAGTCCACTGGTGATCATACACTTGCAGATATGCCTGATTTCCAACGTGGAATGCGGCTCATACTATCTTTATGCCTCTCAGAGGGGTTTGATACATTTCCTACTCTTCTATGTGCAGATGGATGCTGTATGGTGGATCGAAGAATGGTAACTCAACACTCAACTGTCTTAGCATCTCTATGAAAGCCATAATCTAAGTATTGATGTATAGGCATATTTTGGAAATGTACCACCAAAATTTGATTTCCTGAAACAATTACGGAAGGAAATTGATGTATTATAGGCATTGTTGGATGTGCAAGTCACCAAGTTTGGATGTCATGAAACAAACCAAGGAAGGACATTGATATTTAGGCCTCTTCATGAAATGCGTTTTTAAGTTTTAATGCCTTTAAGAACAGAAAGATTTTTTATATTTAGGCATCATTGGTAACGCAAATCACAAAGTTTATATTTGTCGTGAAATAAACAAGGAAGAATTGGGCTCATTTTTAAAATGCCATGCAGGGAATCTATGGTTATCCGGTTGAGATTCAGACTCTGTTTTTCCTAGCACTCAGATGTGCTCGTGTTCTTCTTAAACCAGAGGGAGGTGGTAAAGAATTTATTGAGCGTATCGACAAACGTCTGCATGCATTGAGTTTCCACATGAGAGAGTATTATTGGCTTGATTTCGAGCAACTGAACAATATTTACAGATACAAGACAGAGGAATACTCTCATACTGCTGTCAACAAATTCAATGTGATCCCTGATTCTATCCCAGAATGGGTCTTTGATTTCATGCCTATGAAAGGTGGCTACTTCATTGGAAATGTTAGTCCTGCTCGCATGGACTTCAGGTGGTTTTGTGTCGGTAATTGTGTTGCAATTTTATCGTCTCTGGCTACCCCAGCACAGGAAGCTGCGATCATGGACCTTTTTGAAGAGAGATGGGAAGATCTTGTGGGAGAAATGCCTCTCAAGGTTGCATATCCTGCATTAGAGAATCATGAATGGAGAATCGTCACAGGTTGTGATCCGAAAAACACACGATGGAGCTATCATAATGGAGGTTCATGGCCAGGTAAGAAATCCATGTGCAAAATATATAACTTGAACAGGATTTCGCGGATGAGTCTGGAGTTCTTACGTGCCAAACCTTGATTTGTCTCTAAATGTTTAATTAATTTAGTGAAAATTGATATACAAACATCTTTTGAAGTTGGAAATCATACATCTATGTATTAATCAAGAGTTAAGCATTTTGAAGTTGTGAAATTTTACGTGTCAAAAAAGGAGTTGTCTTTAGATTCTTAATTAATCTAGTTAAAATTCATATATTATCCCTAAACACTAAAACCCGTAAGACGATAGAGTTTTAATGTCTCACATGGAATGCAAGCAATTAGTGGTAAGCTCAATAAATGGAGGATTAACCTGTTGATCCTTATAAGTCACCTTTTTCTTCTCAAGGTTGCACCATCTCTTTATATATTTTTGAAGATGCATTTGCACTAACGTATGCATAACTTGGGCCATGTTCAATCAAAATAAGTTATGCTACATAAAGTGCTCTTTGGTCTTTGTTCATCTGAAGCATGATCTAGCTTTATTTTTCTCCATATGCCTGGGGTTGGTAACAACATAATAGACGGGATGAGGAATACATTTTCTGTTTGAGATCCAAGGTAGGAATTGGGTTCGAAGACTCTGGCCACTTATCATGTTTGTGGCGTCCTTTAATCATAGAATTTATTCTGATTACTAAATGCATTGAGAACACATGGACAGATGTTTCTAATTGATTCTCAATTCTTGTCTTCTGCAGTTCTCCTTTGGTTGTTTACTGCTGCCTGCATCAAAACAGGAAGGCCGCAGATAGCACGAAAAGCAATTGAGCTTGCTGAGAAAAGGCTTTCGAATGATCACTGGCCTGAGTATTATGATGGGAAACTAGGTCGTTATATAGGAAAGCAAGCTAGAAAGATGCAAACCTGGTCAATTGCTGGCTATCTTGTATCAAAGATGATGCTTGAAGATCCATCTCACCTGGGTATGATTGCATTGGAGGAGGACAAGAAGATGAAACCCTCTCTTTCTAGGTCTGCCTCCTTCTAGATCAAGTCAGATATGCTTAATGAATATTATTTTGTTTCTTGTATAGTGAACTTTCTTTGAGCAATATCATAATGAATTTAACATAGAACGTAGATTCTCTATACACACCACAGCTTTAACTCATCACAGATATCTCTAATAAGTACATTTCGAGCCTACTTGTTCTTAAGAAACATGTCACTCAACTTGCTATACTAGCAAAGATGGTTTAGTTGATGCATGTTTCTGAATAATGATTTGACATTTAACCATGCTTCTGATCTACTTAGGCAATAATGATTAAGTTTCAACTCATGCAACAAATCCATCTCTCTCTTTTGCTTGCACAAGAACATTATAAATCAATCCTATTCACATGTCTGTGTGGATTAATCATGTAGAGGAAGATCAGAAAGATTTTAAGATTGCAACGTGGCAGAATGACTTATTGACGTATCTGATTATTAATCTATCTCATGTCTATTTGAGCTTAGGGTATTTAATTTTATCATTTGCATGTTATGGTCTGAAGATTGACCGAGCCAACCAACATACTTCTTAAAGAGAACTAAGTTTTTGGCAATTGAGGAGCTAATTGCATCGCACGTCCAAATTCTTATGGTTGTGCTTTTCCAACTGCCTCACCTCTTGTCCAAGTGTACCTGAATAGGGGATTGTAGAATAGGAAAGGACATTGTGTACCATGGGATTGATAGAAACACTTTTTGTGATTCTTTATCTGCTGAACTTGTCCAATTTTTATTATTATCCATTGAGAGCTTGATTTAGAGTTTATTTTAGCAACCTAAGTGTTACCACAACTCTTTTCTCTGATTGGCCCAAAAACAGACCTTGAATTTATCATCATTCGAAATTTAAGACAATTCTTATAAGCATGATGCCTCTGCCAATTCAAGCTGTCTGAGAGTAGGCAAATCTTTTTCATTTTATTTTGTTGTATTTTTAGCTTGGTTCTGCATTTCTTGGAATGAAACTTTACCAATGAGTGTATGCTAAAAATCAGATTCTACTAACTCTCTCCTACCAATTCAAGCTGTCTGAGAGTAGGCAAATCTTTTTCATTTTATTTTGTTGTATTTTTAGCTTGGTTCTGCATTTCTTGGAATGAAACTTTACCAATGAGTGTATGCTAAAAATCAGATTCTACTAACTCTCTTCTCCGTAACATAATATGGAATCAAATTTAGACCTTAGTTAAATGACCTATTCTGACCATATGCACTTGAAAGGCATTTGTCACCAGAGACTAATACAATTGTAGCCACTCATGTATGGGATTGAGTGTTGATAATATTCATCACACCATTGGGCACATATGCATGTGCTTCAACTATTACTCAAGGCTACCATGGCCCATGACCATCTGAGGTGATGCTAATAACATGGTGATGGTGATGGTGATCATCCAGCCTTCCTGCTGTCTTTCCTCTGTTTCTGAACCACATTGTCCTTCAACACACTCCATCAATGCATTTGTGCAGCACCTCGTGATAAAGGTGTTATCATGGACACCAGCGGTCAATCAGGATGATCATCACCAGTTGTCATCATTGTAACAGCATTCATGGTTGTGCTGATGATGCAACAGATTTGCACCATAAAGACGGTCATGATCCACCAACTAGTAATCATAATCATGATCATCAAGGATGATAATGAGAAGGGAGGATGTACCATTGCACCACCATAATCCTATCATATATTCAATTAATACAAATAACAACAATCAATGAATCAATCACATTATTCATAGAATGTGGTATTACCCACACCTCTATTCAGACATTGTGATTGGTTAACCCACATTTTGTCGCAGAATCAGAAACTGGATTCCCTTAATTCGGTCCCTTTTCTTTTGCAATGATGTCTGAAATTTTTTATGCTTCTTTTTTGCAAGAAACCTCATACCAGATGTCTAAAGTAGCATCACTTATAAAGAATGCCTAATGCCAGAAATGCTGGCAGAAATACTGAAAATTTTCGGCCTTTAACTTCGATTTTCAGACAGTTGTCTGGATTTGTGTAAAGGATTCACGATAGCACTTTGCCAAATATCATGAGACAAAGATTGTTTTGAGCAATTTATTCAAGAAAAACAACAAAAGTATGCACAATACACCACCAAATTTCTAACGTGCAAAACCTTCAAAACAGGGATAAAAACCATGGAACTTGTCCGGAAACAATTCATTATCAACATATAAAATTCGTACACCAAATATCTACTCTAAATATATTAGAGTACTATGTAGAGAGGAAAGTAAAATATTCTCTAATAACTTAAACTCAACTGACACACAATAGACACACAATAGACCACCAAAGGCTCATAGCATATAAGCTAGTGACGGAGGCGGGGATTAGGAATCAGGAACGGTTTGGTTTCGGCTTAACCGGTTTTGCCTTGTCCAAACCAAACCGGTTAAGGCTTAATCAATATGGGGGCTTTCAAACTTTAACCTAAATCGGTTTAGATATCGGTTTGGCCAAACAGTTTTAACCTTAATCGGTTTCGCCCAAATCAGTTCGGTTCAAGCTTGAGCCGAGCCATTGCAAACTCTTAGCAAGGATGTCCAAAAATGTCGACGTTTAATTGATGTACTCAAAAGCATTGATCGAGAAAGCGAAGAGGAAGAATATGAGGTCTCCAAATTCTCTTCTACATTAACAAAAAGTTGCCCGTTTTTCCCCCTTCTCAAGTGTTTCAATCATCCGAGTATGGTAAACACCCTCGAAGTATGGTAAATACCATACTTTTGTATTCATTATTTATTTGGTTTTTTAGGTTTATTTACCTCATAATAAATAGTTAATCCAAAAGTATGGTATTTAACATTCTTCAAGGGTGTTTACCATACTCGAATGATTAAAACATTCGCGAATGCGAATGCACATATGGTTCATACTATGCATTCGAGTATATTATGTACTATGTCTGCAATAATTGCCCAAACTACTTCTTAGTGTCATTTTGTTGTGATTGCTTCTAGTGTAGCCAAGAGTGCTCATGACAAAAATATGAGGAATTGATTCAAAATATTGTCTTAATTTTGTTATAACCAAGTCTTCACAATTAATCTTCTCATTTAAAGTGGATTCAGTTTAATCTATTAATCAATGCTTTACGGTCCTCATTCTTTAAACCCTAATCCTTCCCAACTTGAGTTTATAATTCTTACAAAGCATTTTAATGTAAGTCCTTGTTATGCACACATAACGTTGGTGAGGGTAGGTCACTAATATTTACATAAGTGAAAGGTATGTTCACTAGTGTTAGAAAGGGACTATCATGATTGGGTAAAAGGAATGACAAGTGCATCCAGCATCATGATCTTGACAACCAATGATAGAGTGTCTTTTAGATAGACAGGTCCATTTAAGGGGCCTAGGAAGAGGTATAAATGTGGGGCCTAGCTACCCTAAGAAGACACATTACGTCGAAAGGCGGTTGTCTTAAGACACTAGTGGTGCAGGCTAGGATTTCGTTGTGATGATCATGTTATCTCGTCCAAGGTATTAGTCATCCTAATATTTGTCGATATGGAACGTCGGTGGTAGGTTGGCTATGTCTTGAGCATATCTGGGGGTAGTCGGGGAAACAGTTCTTTTATCCAATTTATTTACCTTTATTTTGGTTCTTTTACTTTAATAGACTGTTAGGGATTGTGGATTGTGTTGGAGATCATAACACGTGTAGCTTGGCTTATGTGTATTTGTTAGTTATCTAACTTTTGTTTAAACATGTGGATTAAGTTAGTTATATGCATCTTAATTGTTAACCAATGTAAGAGTGTTTACTTGAAGAAAGTTAGGGGATTTTTTGACACATGCGCCATTAGGCTAGATGTTCATCAACTCGACCTAATGATCCCCTAGTGTAGAGAGAGAGAGAGAGATTTAAGATGCATGACAAATATACTAATGGAAGATTGTATAAGGGAGAATGTAAAAGTTGTTGAGGAGTTTGTTGACGATGAAGTGGCTAAGGTAGAAATAGATAATAAGGAGTTTTTGGGCTCATTTGCAAACAAAATTGATAGAGGGGTTATATTATTTTTCACGGGGAAGATACCTTTCATTTGGAGGGTCAAACAATGGTTACGTGGGATTTTACAAGCTGATTGTGTTCAAGATGTTTATGTTGGTCCTCGTGGGTTTTATGAGGTTGTTTTGGTATCACAAGAGTATAAAGAGAAATTACTCAATAAATTGCCAATGTTTTATGAGGAAAGTTTGGTTCATATTGTTCCGTGGAGGCCACTGGTGGAATATCAAGATATATTGAAGCAAGAGTGTCTTGTATGGGTTGAGGTAAAGTGTACATATTCAGTGGTCTGGCCAATATTACTATCAACAATGGAAAAGTTGGGAAAGATCTTGGTGCCTCCTAGTACTAATGCCCAAAATTGATATCGGATGTGTATTCTTTGGAATACTACTATAAAGAGGCCAAGTTGTTTACAAATTGCATGCTCTGGTATGCCTCCTATGTATTTTCAGCTTAAACGGGGTACATTTGCAGGACATTAATTCCATTGTGGTGTGCTAGGGCATTTTATGGCTGAGTATCCTCAAAAAAGAAATAATGTAGTGGAAGTGATACATGAAGAGCCTACAAATCACGAATAGATTCAAACTTTAACAACTTCAGAGCAAATAAAGGAACCACATATTGTGAATAACAAGGATGGAAAGACTCTAGAGGGCGAAGTGCAATGGTCCATAGTTTCCGGAAATATGAAGAAGTTTAATAAGAATGGTGGGCATAATGTATCTATGGAGAAGGTAACACCGATTCAACAAACAAATTCCATGTGGAATTGTCAGGAGGACTATCCAAAGAAATTGTCTTTTGATAGTAAAGGTAATTTGTATTTTCCTTGGAATAAACAAAAACTAGTGCCTCGTTCACAAGAGGAGCCATCGGGGTCTGGAGTTTTGCATTCCCATAATAATTCGCATGCAATCTTAGGGGATTTATTTCAAGATATGGCAGAAACATTAGCAGTGAAGGAGAAGGAGATTTCTCGAATTAATGGAAAAAATAAAGTATGAAGATCACCACATGGAATGTGAGGGGATTGTGTTCTAGATTTAGAATGCATGAGGTTTGGAGGATTGTGTTAAGTGAGCAATGAGATGTTTTATGTGCATTAGAGCATAAAGATCATTGTAATTCTTGATTAATTAGTTATTCTAAGGGTTATACACTATGTTATGACGGTGATGTTCATGGGATTATTCTGGGATTGTAATGTTTATAAGAGATGGAGCTTTACCATTGGGGGATGCATCATTGAAGGATCGTGTTTCTTTTGTTCAGTGGAATTGGAACATAATAGGTATCAATTTCTTTCATGCCCAATTTTGAGGATGGTTTGGAGGTCTATCAGTTTAGTGTGGATGTCTCTAACTGGAGTAAGCATATCTTCCTTTAGTTAGGTGTTTGTACATATGGAGAACAATGAGTTGATGCCTCATTTCCAAATTAATTTTGAGTTCTTGAGGTATTGTGGTTTATGGTTCAATTGGAATATGTGGAATCTTTCACTTTTGATTCACAAGTTGGGGTGAGAAAATATGTTGTAAAGTTAGAAGGACTTCTTTTGTGGCAATTGGCAGTGCTAGAGAAATCACGAAATCTCAATCATGAAGAGGAGAGAGTTATGCAAGGTCACATATCATCATATTTGCCATTTGAATTGGTGTGTAGGATGGCATTGAGTTTGGAGTCGTAGTAGTATTTATCTCCCCATAAGGGTTCTATACTTTGTAGTAATTAGTCGTGGTGTATTTTTCTTTCATAATGAAAGTCATTATTTACAGAGAGAGAGAGAGAGAGAGGAGAATTAGCCCAGATGGATGTAGCTCAGTTGGTAAGGTTGCCCAATGGAGACCATGTGGTCATGGGTTCAACCCCTACATTCCACAGTGGCATCTAGAGAATTAAGAGTATATGAAGCATATAATAGAGAGGTCAGGAAATTGGGTTTCGAACCCATGACGCAGTGCTTGTAGTGTTAACAACTTACCACTAGGGTAAGGTAATTACGAAAAAAAAAAAGAGGAGAGAGGAGAGAGAAGAGAATTAAAAAAGCAAGAGTGGAGAGAAGAAGAAACAATTTTTTATTATTGCTGCACTCTCTATCGACAACGAAATTCGGCACAAAGACAAGTGTTAGAAAGCCCTCGATTAGAGCTTCGTAACGAGATATAGCAAGTTAAATTTGGTGGTGTGTACGAGAAGCAGCGATAGAAATAAGGAATCTTATGTTATCGGTATCCACATACTCAACACATATTGCAAGTCTTCTATTGTCTGCATCATCTTAGACCTCTACAATCGAGTGCGTTTCGATTGTCTCTCTTGTTCATGGAAAATTGTTTTTATCCCGGATCGATATCACCTCAAGAAATAATGGATATAAACATGAATTCCCCACAAATTGTGGGGGACATTGATATGGAAACAACTGATCCAAAAAAGAGTAATGTGATGGTTGAATGTAATCGTGAAAGGGAAGACATTGGAAGCTCTAAGAGTTTTAAGGGTATTAAGGAAATTGATGAGAAAAAATTGACATATGCCGAAGGAATACATGTAGATGAGGTTGACAAGGATAATTGTAATTGGGATACTTTATGGGGAATTGCCAATATCTTGTTGTCTAATATTGTGGAAGAAAATTAAAATGAAGCGAAAGAATGCATTGATGAGGATGTGCATGATGTGGAAGTTGATGCTAAGGCAGTGTTGCAATCTTTTGATGTATTCTATGATCGTACAATTATATTATTTTTTACCGAGAAACTCCCATACATTAATTGAATTAAACAATGGTTGAACACAATCGTGTCACCAAATTGTGTTGAAAATATATTTGCAAGACCACGAGGGTTTTATGATGTAATGTTTCATTCACCGGAACATCGAAGTGCATTGTTGGCTAAAGTTCCTGTCTTTTTTTATAAACGATTGGTGCATGTAATGCAATAGTCCCCCATTGTGGACTATCATGCTTTGTTAAAACAAGAATACCCTATTTGGGTAACAGTGGATTGTAAGCATGCTTTTTTATGACCACTTTTACCAGAGTTGATGAGTCAAATGGGTAAAGTGTTGGTATCTCCACATGCAAGTGCTACAAATACGTGCAAAATTTGAGTGTTATGAGATACAAGTCGTAAGAGGCCAGGATGGGTGCGTATGAACACACCTGGTATGAAAAGACTTAGTTTTAAATTGAAGTGGGAGACATTCGCATGTCATTGTTTTGATGTGGTGAATGGTGCCACTTTATGGTGGAATGCCATTGTCATTGTCCTTCAATTATAGAGGTTCCTAATGAAGGGAATGGTAAGGAAGGAGTTGGGAGAGATGTTGGTGCGTCAGATATTGTGGTTGTTATGGATGAAGGAACATCATCTAGAGCAGGTTATAAAGAGGTTTCACTTGAAGGTTTGGGTCCTAAGAATAAGGCAACTCAATCTATGGATATGGAAAAACAAAGTTTAGTGGTTATAGATAAGGGGAAAAAACCGTTGGATAGAATTAGTAGTCATGTTGTTGAAAAGGATTGGCATCAAGTTAAGGGCAAGTCGAAGGGGAAATCAATGAATATGCAACGTAATAGTTTTCCCACTACTCGTGAGACTACTTGGAAAGGAAATTCAGGAACTAGGGAGGGTCCTCGAAAAGTTCCTCGGCAAAGACAATTTAGGGATAAGGGATTACCCCTTCACCTTCAATTTGATTCATTGCGACGGGTTGTAAATTCATCGAATTCTCGAGGTTTTCGTCAAGCGCGAGAACCTAAACAAAAGATTTCGATAGACAACCCTAAGGATGGTGCATGAAAATCCATATGCCGCATTGGGGCATGCTTTGACTAGTTTCATTACATCGGTTACTCTTAAGGAGCAAGTGCACCCATAAAATTGTTGATTGAATGAAAGTGGCAACATGGAATATGAGAGGGGCATGTTCTCCTCATAAGAAGTATATATTATGGGAAACTTTATTAAGTAAAGAATGAGATGTATTATGTGTAATTGAGCATAAGTGTCATGCGTTAGCAGGATCCACAGTTCATTTACGTGGATATTCATCATTCTATGTAGGACATCTTAATAATCATTATTCAGGTGTGGTATTAATCGTGCGGGATAATATTATCCTCAAGTGGTGCATAATGATCCTTATGGTCAATTTTTGGTTCTAGAAATCACTTTTTTTGGTGAGGTTGTGTGGGTGGTTGGGATTTACGCCCCTGACTAAGCCACTCAACGTATTGCATTATGGGGCTCACTCCTTCCAACCCTATGTGTGGGTCATCCAGGATTACTTATGGGTGATTTTAACATATGTGTTGATGCATCTCAATCTACGTCTGAACATTCAATCATGGATGATCCTGAACAACTGGCTTGGGATTCATTGACTATGGACATTCTAAAGTTGGATGTTTGGTCATGGTTGCATGGGAATGATCCAGGTTTTACTTTCCAATCCGCTCAACATAGACAAACATGGAGTCGGTTAGATAAAATGTATATGATGCACAATGATTCTTTTTTACCGACATCACTTCATATGAAAGTTTTACAAGATGTAGGAACTTTAGACCACTTTCCTATTTGTTTGGAGGTTTGTAATCATGCAATTGACATGTATAAATCTTTACTTGGAAGGCCTCCATTATGCTTTAACTCTTCTCTTTTGCTTCAACCTCACTTTGATTCTCTCATGGAGCAAATTTTGGTAAATTTTTCACAAGAAGTGAATCTTAAAGGAGTTAAAGCATGGGATATCACGTTACGAAACATTAAGATCATTCATCGTATGTATGGAGTAACTAATGCTCAACGAAGAAGAGGTCTTCTTCGACAATTCTCACAAGTTCTCTCCAGGTGTAATGCAATATTGATACATGCACCATTCGACGAGGAGCTTTTGAATATCCAAAGTCAATTGCATGTTATTATTTCTCAGTTGCAATGCCAAAGTTATTGTTCTGCGAAGATGCGACAACTGAGGGATGGGCTCATAGATAATCAATGTCAATCTCATCTTTCTTTTTTCAAGCGTTACATCCTACTTATGCTCGATCTAATGTGGTACACGTGAAACAAGGGGATGAAGAGAGAATGAATCCTACTACAATAATTGACACATGTGTTCATTACTTCAAGGAGTTGATTGGCCCACAATTGTCAATGACAAATGAGGTGAGTAGAGCACGTCATGAGTTTTATGATGTGGTTGGATGTATTGTGCATGACCTCATTAGTCATGAATTGGATGCGGATTTCATTGTGAATGAGGTGAACACAGTTTTAAGGAATCTTCCTAGTGGTAAGAGGCCTGGTTAGGATAGCTTGACAAATGAAGTTTTTAAGCAATATTCGAACATTTTAAAGGGGCCCTTAACTTTGATATTTCAACATTCTTGGGAATCTGGTCATATGCCTCAAGCTTGGAAGGTTGGTCTAATTAAATTAGTTCCAAAGGTGGCATCTCCCGAGTCATTTCAAGAGTTTTGATTCGAGGATTTCCTTTGGGATTAGCTCTAAAGCATTGTGGATTAGCAACAGGTAATTGCTTTTTTGCACTGTTCAAATAGAAGATAGTACTCATCGATTTATACAATGTCTGATTGCTTGTTAGATTTGGAGTTACATTTCTCAAATTTGGCAAGTCTTATCACGGTGTTATTTGACACCTAGACTGTGGGTGTTTGCACAATTTACACAAGTTGACCCAAAATCAAAGATGGAGATCGTTTTTCTATTTCTGAGATGTTGGGGATTGCGTCATAATTAGAATATGTGTTGTCGGGGTAGTTTTGGTTCGTGTGGTGAAGTCACGCGGACTAAGGTTAAAAGGAGTTATCTATATATTTTATAAGGCTTGTGCAAGAATGTTAGAAAGATTAAGGATAGGAAGAACAAGAGTTAGAAGTAATGTGCGAGAGACAGATGAGCATAGATAAAAGATAAGAGACAATGTATGATTTAAGAAGTGAAAATGTATTATAAGAACAAGCTTTATATTAACAACACAATATTTTACCAAAGTCACAATGTCGATCACAAGATGCGACTTTTTTTTTCGTTGAACTCTAGATTTGAACCCCTGACTCCAACTTCGAAACATGAGCCTCTTCCCAAATGAACTAACTCGTTTGTTTGATCATATTATTTCTCTAACTTTCTCTTGATTTCCCGCTTGTTTTCCTTGCCCCTCTTTATATAAGTATTGTCATGCATATGGTAATGTGTGGGAGGATGACATGCATGACTTTCATGTGATGCATGATCGTCATTTGGCGCACATGCATTACATGTGATGCATGATAGCCATCATGTTTATTGGAGCTCTCATGTATGAAAATAGATATAGGATAAGTACATTGATGGAAATATATCTTTTAATACAAATAACCTAGCTTAGTGGTGTATACCTTGTGCTTGGTATACAAGGTTGAGGGTTCAAGTGTTACAATATTACTCAGTACAATATTTAGCTTCATTCTTATAATGAATCATATTGTTTACAAAACCAAATAAATAGCCTAGCCTAGTGGTATGTATATTATACTTTGTATGGAAGGGAGTGGGTTCAAGTCTCTCAAATATTACTTAATATAATATTTAAGTTCATTTTTATATCGTGAAGCACATTCTTCACAACAGCGCAACGCTTTTGTATTTGATGGTATACATGGTGTGAAAGCATATCTACGAAAGTTGAAGGGAGTACTAATGTGGTAATTTTCTTTATTGGAGCAAGTGGAAATTCTTTCCTCGATGGAGTGTTCATCTTTGCTTATTGGCAATTCAACATGTTCCACTACCCATGACCTGTAATTAGTGGGTGACCATACTCCATTGTCACACCCATTGTAAGTACTGTTTTTTACCCATACTTATTAATATAATTGTGTGTTTTCACCAAAGAGAGAGAGAGAGAGAGAGAGAGAGATGGCTATTCTAGTGAAGAACGGTATTTGGGAGAAATTTTGCACATTAAAAGGGTACTCAAGAATCATTTGAGCATGTTATGAGTTGATGCAACATATGTAAGAATTAAGCTATTAAAAATTGTGGATCATAATTATTCAATGCAGATATGGAGATTATAATGCTATTGATGCATTTCGTGACAAATTAAAAAATTTAATCAATTATGAAGTGGTAGGTATTCATAATTTATGAAATCTAAATTTAATGTAAATAGTTGATAATGCATGTGTATGTATATGCAATTCATCTTTTAATTGATTAGAAATTACATATATATAATTTAAGACCTTTCCATAACAAAGAAAATAATAAGAATAGTGGGACGAGTTTGTAGCTAAATCTCTAGATAATATTAGAGGACATTCAATAATTAATGAAGGTGTGGTTAATGATCATACATATGTTCAAGAGATCAATGTAACGAGTGAGATGTTGGAACTTGGAACCATTAGTTAATAAGGATGTTTCTAATGATTAGTTGTTGATGCCACAGAATTCTAATATAAAAGGCTTGAAGTTTACAAACAATATTTGGATAGGGTATTGATACAATATGAATTCCTTGTTTCAATTGTTGAGAAAGATTTTTCACAAGGATAATATGGTAAGACGAAATCTCATGCAAGCGCATCAAAAATGTTGTCTCATATGGGGTTAGATTATGAGACAATACATGCTTGTACTAATGATCTCATCTTGTTTTGTAAAGATAGTTTGTATGAGCATTTGGCCTATGAGTGGTGCAAAGTCATTACCCCAAATTGTTGGTGGCTATTCTCCTCATTACTATGGGTTTCGGTTATGTATGCTAATTCGCCCTATTGGTGCTTGTTCCATTGTCTATAAGCCTCATAAACAAACTAGGATATCCAATCCATTATTATTCCTAAGCATACTTTAAGTTATACTACCTAAAAGGTTCGTACTCTTATCACTCATTTAGAAGAGTGGCACAACTCTATGAACATTGGCCAACCTTGAATGCCACAACTCTCACATGTTTGCCTACAACCTCGCTTGTGCAACTTGCACGAACTATGGAAGACCAGACACAACTAGAAGTGGGGACCAATAAGACCACATGGGTAGCAATTGATCAACAATCATACACACTTACAATTGCACTACTCATGTGACTTATATATGTTACATGGCATGTAATTGTCCCACTATTCAACCTTTAAAGATCTATTGATTGTGTTGCTTGATGAGGGAGGGAAGTCCCCCTCTCATGCTAAAACTAGACCTACAACTTAATTAAATGTATTTATTTTCCTATTATTTTACCCTTCGGGTGTCTACAGTCTAATCATTTCACACTCGACAAAAGACAAGGTTCATACATAATAATTCTAAGACTCTTATATATTGTAGAAAGGTATTGCTCTCATTTTGCACTTTCCTAGATAACGTCTTGTATTCTCATATCCTCCATTGTAACACATTCATCTTGTGGCATTGTTATTTGCTCATTCTTCCATTTTGCTTGGCATAATGGTATATTATAACTTATATTGGATAATGGACTTTTCTCTTTCTTTATTTAGGCTAGTTATTCTTAGCATTGGTTCGTTTAGGGTCAATGTATTCTTTTGAGAAGCCCGTTTTGAAAAGTTTGGCCTACTTTAAGGAATACTTTAATAGAGGTAGCATAAAACAAAAGAAGTAGTAAATGTCCTAATTTTTTTGGTGAGCTCAACAAGTATTTATGATTATTAATTTCAACCTCATTAAGAATTGTGCATGCAAGGCTTTTCATTGATGTGGATTTACATATCGTTCATAGACGAAATTTCTTTCGAAGAGAATATGTTTCAGTGAGATCAGTTGTGACCTCAGTTGTGATGACAAGATGATGACATCCAAGATCCCATGAGGATTCATGTAAGATTATGTCATGTTATATCGATCAGAACACTTAAGAACTAAACTTTGTTTAAGTCAATGCTTTCTTTTAATAATAAATAGTAGTACACTCTCTTTAAGTATTTAAAAGATGTCTTAAACGAAAATGATATAATAGAATTGGATACAATTAACTAATAGTGTAGAAAACTAACCAATGTTTTATAGAAAAGCATATTTGATGTGTCCAGTTTGAACTTAATTTTATCCAAGTGGGATTTGAACATGTTTGTTGGGCTTGTGATTCTTAACCATGTCTTCAAGTATGGATGATCTCAACTTGAAGACCTAATAGAGCTTGCCATTGATTTATTTAAAATAACCCTAGAAGTGCCTACTCTATGTTTCTTTCCTTGAAATTATCAGATCAATGACATCAACAACAATCATCGAGCTCAGTATCAATGACAACTTGCCTCAGTACCAAGAAATCATGAAATCAGCCAATGAATCATGTGATAATCTTGACGTCCAGTTTGTGGTTAATATCAACAATTGAACATTTAGTTGCTAAGTGCAACTTTATGCTTGGTTTGAAAGTCACATAGCACCTCTTAAATAAATATGTTAACCCTTTCGACACCTTTTTCAATAAAGTTCTACTCTTGAATAATCATTGTAAGAAGGTTTACTTGTGGTTCAGTGGTTTGGTCAAGAAAAGTACTAAACGAATGAAGGCATGAGACAATGTCCTATAAGAAAATGAAAATGAATTTGGCTAATGAACATTGAAGGGTGACCAACAAAAACATCATATAGACTCGAATTCAACATAAACTAAAATTTCATGTGTACTTGTTATAAATGAACTTGCTCAATGATATGAAAGATTAGACAAAAGATAAGAGAAGTAGCAAGGATGTTGTATTAGTTCAAATATACATAGACATGAAGGTGCGATTGTGGAATGCATCAATGGTCCCATAACAGATGGTACAATTATTCGAATATGGAACAATAGAAACCTAAATAATTTTCTCTCTACATCATGAACTTTCTTATTATGATTTATTTTCTTATGTTAGTTAAACTCTTCCAAGAGTGGGATTCAATCAAGATTTGAATATTTTGCTAACTAGACAATGTCTTCCAAGACTATTTCATATTCCATGTAGGGTAAGCACTAAATAATGTATCATTATTTTTGGACATGCTAGATTCATGAATCAACAAAAACTTACAAGCATGTTGAGTATTTGTCCTCTAACCCACAAAACATTTTAAGGTGAGTAGGTTCTAAGACTATAGAGATTGAACCTTCCAACATGTTTGACTATGTGTTTGGATTCACAATACATGTTACCCCATTTTGTGACCCACATGATGCTTCTTTATTGGAGTGCATATTCATATTTGTCCTTTCAAATGATTATAGTTTGATGCCTTTTCATATCTTGGTTTAACCTTGTCTTCTTGATGGATACAATTAGATTCTGGTTGATTCCAAATTTAGAATTGTTAACAAAAATAATGTAATCGCCAATTGCAAAGCTTATTTTGTGCTAATATCACCATGAACCTTAATATTGAACCAAACTCATTTGTTGTAAAAAGTCTTACTTGGATTTAGAATATTGGACATTGTCCCAAATGTATACAAGAAAGATCCTTCTATGTGTACCAACTATCCCTCACATATAAGAAATGTTCGTATATTGTGTGGGAACTACCCGTTATAAGGAACTATGCCTAACATATAAGAAATGTGTGTATATTTTATTATGTAGGAACTACCCATTACAAGGAACTATGCCTCGCATATAAGAAATGTGCCTATATTGTTTTGTGTGGAAACTACCCATTATAAGGTGGCAATGGTGAATGGATTATGGGAATGTATAAAAGGGCAAGAGCACACATTGTAGAGGCCTTTTGGTATTCCTATATTTATGGGGCTACCTATTGTCCTCATTCTCTCTCCCTTGCTTCGTACTATGAGCCACTTTCCTTTGTATGCCTAATTAGTTACGATAACCATATTTGTTTCTTATTAAGTACTCTATTTAATTCAGACATCTATATTTTATTATTAATGAAGCGATTAAATGCATATTAACTCTAAACTAATGTTAAGAAGTTTTTCCATCTTTTATGGTTGTTTTTTTTGGTTGGAGCTCTTTCTCCTCACCAAAGTTATATATTGAGGATTACCCTTTCATTGGCAAAACAAGTGAGAGTTGTCATCAAGTACTCTCGAGTTACTAACGCTCATATATTATGATCTACATGAACTCGTCCTCTCCTCTTTTAAATAATTATTAGAACTAAGAAGGTAACTAAGTGTTAAACCTAGTGGTGAGTGAGGTGTCAAAGGATACAAAACTTGTCATGAAAGCAAGCTTGGAGGTTGACTTAAAAAAAATAGACTTAGAATCAACTAGTACATCCACATCTCCCTCCCTTAGGAAGGGTTGGCTAGAGTTTACCTTAGGCAACCTCATGCATAGTAAAGTAGTCCTTGAACTCGAAACCCTAATAAAGAGATTGTTCTATGGTTACACCAATTAGCGAAAGAACAAATTACGCCCTAAAAGGCAATTCTAGTCTAGATCAAATCAATCGTTAAATGTGAAAACCCAACCAAACATATCGAAGGTCACCGCATCAAAGCGATGTATATGATTGACTCTCAAATTAATGGAACCCCTAATCCATCTATATAGCTATTACCTAAATTTCTCTATGTTATAATTTCTTTTTATGCACTGTTTGTAAGACCTTTCAAATATTAGTTGAATAAGAGCATAGGAAAGCTTATTTTTTAGCAAAGAAGGGGCTGAAATCAATTGCAGATGTGGTAAATGACCAAGGTCATTTATTGCACTTCAATGACATGACATGTCGTTATAGTCTTGGGCCACATTATCGTGTTATTTGGAATCAAGTCATAGAGTTGGTACTTTCTTAGTACCTGTGCCACCTTTAGATGGAGATCGCAGGGTTCAAGATTGGATGTTACAAAAAGGGAACATTGTTATTCCAATGCATAACATTACAACACATTCAGTGTATATGTTGTTGCAACTTGTCCCATGGTTTCACGAACATGCAAATGCATTATGGAACCTACACAAAACGTAGACCTGGTGGGAAACTAGGCTTACAAGCTTATAGAGCTCTGGTCTTCCACTTAAGCAACGGGTATTCCTATGGAGATGCCTATTGGGTGTGCTCCCGACTGGGTCGAATCTTCAAAAGAGATCAATAGCCTCGCCGCATTGTGCAAGATGTGGTGGATGATTGGAAACGTTCCCACACTTATTATGGACTTGCTCATTCACTACAACATTTGTACAAAGACTAAGTGCCTCTCTTTATCACAGATTTCTTGGCTAAAGGTTTGGTAAACACTTTTGGATATTTGGAGAAATTTCGTGTGCCCTATCCAACAATGCCTATTTTCTCCAATGGACACGATTTTGGGCACTCTGGACCATTTGGATAGCCTGCAATGATAATGTCTTTGATCAAAACCAACTGCATGAAGTTAGCTTCTTTAAGCAATCTCTATTTGATTGTCTGCAACATAGAGACATCACACTGCAAATTTACAATCTTTACTTTGAGTGTTTTTAAGCTCTTTAGTGTCTAATCGACACTTGTATATTTTTCTTTATGCTTTGTGGGTTTTCACCTCACTTTGAGGTTTCCCACTAGTAATAAAAGTGTTACTAAAAAAAGATATTTCAAATAAAAATCCACGATTAAGTTGTTAAGAATATTTGGAAGTGTCCATGTATCATTTAAATCACTTTAGACATAATATAAATCATTGTTGGGAAAAAAATACAAATATGAGATATTTTGGTATAATGTCAATGCTAGCTTCCCTTGAACACAACAATGTAGAGTTACACAAAGAACATGCTTCACTAAGTATTTTTAGTATTTCTAAAATAATAGCTTTGTTTGATGCAAACATGCCCCCGGTCCTAATAATGATACAAACAAGGATGTCAAAGATGTGTTCGATGATGATTATATTGATGATTACTCTGAAATAGTGAGGACTTTATGTGTCTACATCACTTGGAGCATGATAATGATTGCTAAAACATTTCTTGTTAATTTGGGAAGCCTTGTAAATACTCATAAGTTCATGTATATCACTTTTATCAATATGCATTTGGATTATTCTAGTATTGTTCAATCTTAATTTTGATGTAAATTTTATGTTAGAACATGTAAGTCGAGAACGTTGAAACCCACCAAAAACTACTTGATTCCAACATATTTGATTTCTCGTTTTTATAGAACAAAGCTCATTGGGACTTCCAACACTTCTTCTTTGGTCACAATTGCCGAAATTTCCAGCACCTCCTAGGACATAAACTAGAAGTGTGTGACTTTTCTAACACCACTACAAAAATATAAGGACTTGGGGATACTTCTCATCTATTTTAGAAATGTCGGAGGCTCCGGTACCAAACGCTTCTAGTCAACACCATTGCCAAAAAACGCGATGTTATGTAAAAGATTCAATTTAGATTTTAATCTAAGATGAATTCAAGAGTACGGTCCACGGTCCCGGGCCATCCCCAAAAGAGAGTGTCTTATGATCGACCATTTGAGACACACGCACACACGCCAAATAGGTATGGCAGGACTTTTGAAAACATGTGTTGTTGGACAAAAGTAATGATGAATAAGTATGATTGCATATGGAATGAGATATGCCCATGAATAGGAGCAAAAAGGGTGGACAAAAGAAGGGATGGACATTGTCCCCACCTCCTCCTATCAATATAATTATATATGCATGCTTCCTTCGCCCACTTGTACCAACACACACACACACACACACACTATATACATATATATATATATATATATATATATGGGTGTGTCTATCATTGGAACCCATCACAAACTGAAGATAGTGGTTACTGCTCCCCTCCTATCCCATAACTAATACATATCCATATATATTCTCCTATAGGCTATACCCCCTCCTTAGCAGCTGCTGCTTGTATCATGATGATGAGCTTCAGGATGGACCTCACCTTCGTCCTCTTGGCCGCCCTACTATGTTTACTCGCTACCGCCACGACACTTCCTCGAAACATTCATGGAGCTCATCTTCGAGGTCGGGTGCTATCGGAAAGTAGTAGCCATGGACATGGACATGATCATGAGGGGGTTTCGGTCGACGGTACCGGTGGAAATGATGAGCATGGTCATCATGGTAAAGGCCATAGCCATGACTCTCCTCCTCCTCCGGTTCACGTGCGTGTCCCGGGAGGTTACATTGATGTCCCAGGTGCCGACATTACCCCGTCGACCCCTCTCACAATCCGTGTCCCCGGACTCACCCCATCCTCCCCCGTCCATGTCCGAGTGCCCGACCATAAATCTTCGCCCGTGGTTGTTCACGTCCCACCCCAAGAAGAGGACAACCATGATCATGGTCATGGTCATGGTCATGAGCACCATGATTAGTGGTTGCTAGTCATGGATTTTTGTGTGGATCATCATCTTATTGGGTAGGTGAAACATCATTTTTTCTTAGTTTACCAAGAGTTATAGCACCATGATTTCCATCTCCCTCTTTTGTTAGTAGGCTCACCACTAGGTTGGGGAGTGGATCATCAAAAAATAACAAAATACTCTTTAGGACCAACAAACACAACATTTTTCACATCTATTTCTCTTTTGTCTCACATAAATAAAAAACAATTGTGTGTTCACTCAATCCCCATGGGATCTTTTCAGTAAGTTTCCCGAAGAAATATAATGTATTCTCTATGTGCTCGATAAATTAAAATTGGTCGGACGGGTACATTACGAATTCACGACGAAATAATATTATTCATTGTGTGATCTTGATAAATTGGAATTGTCGAGAACTTAATGTTTGGCATGTTCCACGTTGGAGGTCTTTATATGAGTTAAAATCTTTTTGGACGGCGTTGGGAGACTTGTCTTATACATTTCCTTCTTTCATATGCCAAGTAAAAAAGAGCACAATGTTTCCTTCTCATATGTGCCCTAATGTTTCTCCCATTAATCCTCTCATTATGATATAGTGCCCATGATTTCAAGTAAGACGAGAAGGTTGATGATGGTGACTCAACATTTTTATACGTTATAATGATATTTGTTCTTTACTTTTGTAGTATCAAAGGTATTTGTCTCTTATTTTATTAGGCTTTAAATAAATACATTCGTACACATATGTATTTGATTTTCACTTTTTTTTTCGTGAAAAAATATCCCCCATTGGTATTAAAAGTAAAGTGGCCAAACGCAATATACAAAGGAGTCCAATATTACAATCAATGTTGTAAAGTCGTGCGAACAACCCTAGCCAATCTTTATAGGTAAAGATAACGAAGAAAAAACACCTAGCCAATATTTCACTTCACTTTTGTAGAATCAAAGGTATATTTGTCTTAGTTCGTTGGGCCTTTTCTTCATCCATTTAACTCAAACTTTACATCAAAGCATGCATTTACATACATTGGTTAACTTTTTGTCAAGAGTGAAAACGTTTTTGGTACCCATTTATTTGTAGAAATTATGCATCGATAGGTCCAACGTTATATTCTTTTTAAATTTCGACACTTCCCAAACGGCCTAAATTTGCGAGATTTTTGGGTCATCTTAAAAGTGATACCCATCTAAGTTCTAACCATAAAATTATAAATGCAGGAGGATTGGTCTTCTTTTTGTAACTTATTTTTGAAGAAGGCATTAGTGGAAGCATATTTCCGAAACATTTTGTCCTGTAGTTTGGTTTTTGTTTTTTAAGAAGGCATTAGGTGTAAGCGTATTTCCGAAAACATTTGTACTCCTAGTTTGGGGCTACAAGCGGATATTCCCAGATCCATCTAAGGTAGTTCCCTCCTCTAGGGGTCCAACATTAGTAATATAATAAGAGTAATTTTGGTTAAAATTTTGGTCGTTTTGAAACCAATGCATGAGTATTGGATGTGGACAATGATCATGAATTACAAGATTCATCATGTATTTTGTGTATGTGCAATGAGAACATCAATGTCATGCTCATTGATTTCAATATATAAACATATGGTATATGGTTGTATGTGTGTATATATATGTATTCAATTATAGGTTGGTAATGTAGCATTGTAGTGAGTGTAATACCCCACATTAAAATCACGTATAGTTTCATATCCTATTAATCTTACATCTTAAATATTAAAGCAATAGCCTTTTCCTTGTTCCCTTCATAGCATGGGTTGAATCCTAGGATACATGGTTCAACTTCTCGGTGGTGGAATCTTCGTTCCGAAGCCATGAAGTACAAGAATCCACAAGGTTCGAAAAAGGTCCGACTTTTTCGTTGAATCTTCGGAAACAAGGTTGGATGCAACGTACAAAGATAGGCAAGATTCGACTTTAATTACGTCAAATCTTCACATGAATAGACATGTTTAAGAGTTTTGTTGAATTTTCGGAAACATTGCCCCATGCAAAAAGTCCGATATTATATCACTTTCGAACTTAATGGTTCATATTAATAGGAATAAAAAATAACAAATAATAAGAAAATAAAATATTGACCCTCTATTATATCAATTAGATAAATTATATACACCTTGGTAATGTTGAAAACATATGAATTTTTCTATCTATGAGTTAAAAAGGAAGAAAGCTAATGTGATTAAAATTTAGTTGAATGATAATCCATTGGATTGATGGAATCTTGGTCTACTTTTTCTGTCTATGTCACATGTCAAGCTCTCTCTACATCTACATCAACCATTTGGGATATGATTTGGGAGAGGCCCGGCGAAGCCGACCAATCGCCTCGTGCCACGTCGCACGCTCTAAGCTTCGGGTAGTCGAGGTAGCCGATCACGGGGTGGTGTGTGAGGAATGTGGCGCGATCGTATGGGTTGAGCTTGGCGTCAATGGCGAAGCGTAGGGGGAGGTCGGGATTAGATATGAAGAGGCGGCCGAAAGAGATGAGATCGGCGGCTCCCGACCGGACGGCTTCGCACGCGGTGCGGCGAGTGTAGCCACCGCTCAACATCATCGGGCCCCGATACGCGGCCCTAAGGATCCCGCAAACATTCCCCGCCGGGGGAGCCATCTCTTGGAGCCCTTCACGAGTGTACCTCGGCTCCGTCATGTGGAGGTACGCGAGGCGCTTCTCATTGAGCTCGGAGATCAAGTGGAGGCCAAGGGCGACGGGGTCCGAATCAACGGCCCCCAAATGGTCGATGACGGGTGAGATCCGGAGGGCGGTCCGGGACTCGCCCACCTCGGAGGCCACGGCCGCTACGACCTCCAGTGTGAAACGGCACCGGTTCGGGATGGAGCCGCCGTATTTGTCGGTGCGATCATTGATCCCATCCTTGAGGAATTGGTCGAGGAGGTAGCCGTGGGCCGCGTGGATCTCGACCCCATCGAAGCCCGCCAGCTTCGCGTTGCGGGCGGCCCGCCCGAACTCGCGGACAACTTCCCGGATCTCCGAGGCGCCCCGGAGAGCCTCGGGTGGGGAGGCGGTCACATCGGGGGCGCCCGGGATCTTGATCTTCCATTTCTCCGGCAGGGGGGCGGTGGTGGAGGACACGGGTGGCCGGCCATCAGGTTGGTAGTCTGAAACGAATCCTTTTGCTTTTGAGAACCACAAAAAATGGGTAGTATAGGAAGGAACACAGAAGCAAGCAAAAAAAAAAAACAGGCAAGGCATTTTTTTATCAAGTTAAACAAGAGCATTAGCATTAATGTTATAAGTCAATCGCGGGCCCCCACATCTATATATAGCTATGTGGGTCTCGAGTTCGACACACCTACTAATATACGTCGGCCCCAAACACCCATACAACATGCAAGTGTATATGGCATCATGTTCGGCCCGGCCCCCCCACATAGAATAACAAGGGGGCTGTGTGTGTGTGTGTGTGTGTGTGTGTGTTGTGGCTGCATTGCCTATTGATGTGTGGCCAACAACACTACTAAGAACCTCGTGAAAATCGGTGAAGCGGACTGCCCTCTCGTGGTGTTAACTTTTTCACGCGCTCACAAATCTTATAGAGACTCATATAAAGTGGAACCCATCCATGCCCACATGAACTTGCGACTTTCCGTGGCGAGACTTTACAATCTATTGATATTGAACTAAGTTTATCTATATTGTGCAGTCTCATTTGGATTATGTTTGCTTACATGTATGTGATGCACGGCCCACATGCCACAGCTGGCAAAATATGATGCCCCCCTTCTCGTGTACTGCCTTCACCACTTTTTCCCATCCCTCGATTTGCTCCTTTGTCCATATCCCCGGTGAATGTGGATATCTGCGAAGTCACATGATCATATATTAAATACTATTAAGCTCACATCAAGTCATCCACTTATTTAATAAGATACACAAATGACATACAATAATAGCTTTCAAATATCAAGCAACCAAACCTGAAGCACATTCCCTGAGCGTAGTTGAGTACATGCTACTCCCCTTAAAGACAATACTTTTTATAATATAGACCCACATGGGTCGTGATAACAATTACATATTTTATGTCAAAAGTATAACAAGGACGATCGCAAATGGAGTCTCACCGAATGTTAACCATAAAGTTCCACAACAAATATCCAATGATACTACCCATGGGGTCCATAGTGGAGACTCGAGAGTCACCGTCACTGACAATACATAGATTTTATAAAGGGACTACAACAAACTCGTTATTAACAATTAAATTTGATGTGAGAGATGGGTCAAGAGTCAATAGTCATTGTCATTGAGAATGCTTGCCCTAAAGCCCACATATAAAGCCCTGGAAGTGCAAGCACACATATATATAATAGCTATATTATGTGTGGGGCCATTTTGTGAGGCTTGTGGGCAATCTAGTAGAGTACAATATATATACATATATATATATATACTATTCACTAGGCCATGTAACTTTGACTTCATAGACATACGAATTAATGAGAACTAATCACATTGAGTTAATGGTCACTAGGTATTATGTTACACATAGGTTCGATACATGGGCAAGGGATAGGGATGGCTATATTCTATTGTGGTGATTGGATGGAAAAGAAACACCACATGTCTCACATATATTATTACAAGGTCATGTGGGAGAGCCTAGTATAAATCCACGAGAGGTTAAAATCCAACCTAATTAAATTAACCTTGTTTCCATGCCTTATGTATATATTCACACCTAAATTGGTGTGAATTAGTAGATGAGTTAATAATGTTAACCTGGGGTTGGTCAATGGCGCCGCTAACACATAAGCTCATTAAGGTTAGTTAACCTAGTGATTGGCCTCTGAGAGCTTCTTGGCGGGGGCCACACATGGGTACTGCACTAGATCGAGATCACCATATATTTTTATTATTGACCGTTTTTTAAAGTCATGGCGAGCTTTTATTATTGACCATTGTTTTTAAGTCATGGCAAGCATGAGATCACCTTAGGATTGAGCCCTTTGTTTAAAAAAACAAAGTCATGGGAAGCTGAGATCACACCATATATTGACTATGTTTAAAAGTCAAGGCAAGGAGAGACAAAAGATTTTCATTAGCCAATGTGATGTGTGTATGTATGTATGTAATATGTATGTATGTATGTATGTATGGCATGGCTGGCATGGAATGGTGTATCATGTATGTATGTATGGTATGGTATGGTATATGTTGGTGGTATGTACTTAAGATCATGCTACATATAGTGGGGGGGACAAAAAGTTATTACTAAAACAAGGAAGATCAGACCATCTTAGTTTAGAAAGAGTTTGCCAAAACGGGAAAAGATGGTTTCCATTTTTAGTACTCACCCAATGCCTGCCTGCGAGACGGCCATAGCTTCGGTGATCAGGAGGCCTCCACGTGTCGCCCGCTGGGCGTAGTATTCCACGTGGGCTGGCTGAGGGACATAGCCCACGGCTCTGCACCTGGTGAGCGGAGCTAAGACCACCCTGCGTCGTGCAAAATCGCTAATTCAATCCATAATCTTGATTACCCATCGCCATAATCTCCTAATCAAATCTATTAATCACCCCATTAATCGAATCTCTAATCAATCAATCAATCATCTTGATTATTACCCCATTACCTCATTCGCTAATCAATCTGTTAATTACCCCCATTAATTCATTAATTAATCCATCCATCCATCAATCCATCCATCACCTGATTATCAATCAATCCCCTAATCAATCCTATAACCCCATCATCACCTCTCATTCATCTTCTTTGGATCCAAATTACAAATAATTACCTCGCCCAAATCCTGTCTTAGCTCAACTTTGAATCCAAATCACAAATAATTCTCTCTTGCTCAACTGTCTTGGCGTAGAGTTATTAATCCCCCCCCCCCCCCCCATTGGTAGTTATGTTTATGGGCAAAGTAATTAGTGAGGGAGGGGGAGGGATTACACATCTGATTGATTGATTACCTGTGCGACAAGTTGAGTGGAGATCCATCCGAACCGGCGAACGGAGAGAGGAGATTGCTCCAAATATCATCATCAGCACGGGATTCGTTACAATCGAAATCTGCACTAGCACCCATATTATCGAATTGATTTGGGGAGCTTAAGCAAGCAATTAACCTCTTTAATAACAGGTGAATTAAGTAGCCTGAGGAATCAATAAGGAGGTGAAGAAGCAGAGCTCTTCTCACAGATGGGAATGGGTGAAGGATAGATAGTTAGTTACGTAGTACTAAGTTTAGGTGAATTAAAATCGGATAGTTGTGCAGACAATCTGAGGATGCATTACACGTATATATGATATGTGGTTGCGTATAGGTTACTTGATTTGTCAGAAGAATGGATGGATTTGGAATGTATGGATTGGATTTGCGCTATGCAGAAGGGTTAGGGTTTTGAGATTGATCGGTGAATCGTGAGGGGAAAAAACAGAGTATTAACTGGCGATGGCGGTGGTGATTCGTATGGGCCTTTCTCTCTATATATATACATATATATAAAGAGATAGAGAGAGAGAGACGGAGAGAGAGAGAGAGAGAGAGAGAGAGAGAGAGAGAGACCTGCAGGTATGTACTGGAACGCTTCTAGGAAGCTTCCTTTTTAATACATTTAGCAGTCAAATCTCTCTGAGGGTATGTCTCTCTCCTTTTTGATCGTTTTTTATTTTTTTATTTTTTTTAAAGCAGCAAAATTTAAAGGGGAAAGATCAATTAGTTGGAACAAATCGCCAGTTCCTGCAGAATTTATAAAGAAATTTTATATATACATATATATATATATATGATTATGCAGAATTTATATGGAAATTTTGTATATATATATATATATGATTATGCAGAATTTATATGGAACTTTTGTATCTATATATATATGATTATGCAGAATTTATATGGAAATTTTGTATCTATATATATATATATATATATATGATTATGCAGAATTTATATGGAAAATTTTGTATCTATATATGATTATGGAGAGATTGATTAAACTTCCAATGGTTTTTTTTTTTTTTTTTTTTTTGATGATTAATAGTACAAAAGAAGTGCAGAAGAATCCATTGGATTAAATCAAATCTGCATATCTCAACTTCCAATTCAGTTACAGGTGCAAAGGGAGAGAAAAAAAAAACCCAGCAATTTTATAAATGATTTCACAGAAAAATAAAAAAATCATGAAAAGAAAAAAAAGAAAATAAGCAAATAAATAAATAAATGGGGGGGGAAGTGGGGACCCTTAAGAGCTCAGAATGGCCACTTGACTAGACCTCTCTTGATCTTCCAAAATGAATTTATTTATCTCTTATTAGTCAGTCAGTCAGTCATGGACATTTTATTTTATTTTTTTCCAAAAGTAGTCATGGACATTGGATATGCCAATGAATGAATGAAGAAGAAGGTTGAAAAAACCAATGAAAAATTTAAGAGACTTTTGACATTAGAATGTTAAGTATAGGGAATCAAAGCGATATATATAGAGAGAGAGAGACAAAGACAGAGACCGAGAGACTGACATAGACACAGACAAGCCAAGACAGAGAGAGGTGTGTGTTAATTAACGGCTCCAATGAGTCCAAGACTCCAAATGTCACTGGCCTACCCACACCCACTAGAGATCCCCCTGGGGCCCCAAACATTATTTGCCCCTTGTTTCGCTCGATCTAGAGAAACGAACAAAATGACCGACACCCTCAGAACATTGATTCGACACAGAGTCTTGCTAGAGCCTTTTTGTCATCTCCAGTGGAGCATTTGTTGTCATGTAAGGTTTGTCTGATGTCGTGTAAGGTTGTCTGATGGAACCTTTGTTGCCGTGTAAGGTTGTCCTATGGAACCTTTATGGTGTAAGGTTGTCTGATGGACCCTTACTAGCGATCATAAGGTCGTTGCCCAAAAGTGACCCGAAATTAGGTCAAGCGCTCAACCCCCCCTAGTACATCATTTCATGATCGCATATTGTAAATTTAGTACAATGTAGTGAAATTTTTGCTCGAGTGTGCCTCAGAATATACATGAGTCATACTGTGAAGTTTAGACACGAGCTAGGACATGGAGTCTAGACCCAATGCGTTGACTTGCAATATTTTTAGAACTTGTTCACACCCCTCCACAATTGATGGGTGTGCAGAAACACCTCATCTAGGACGCCACCTCTAGCATTCGCAACAAATGACAAAAAAGGCAAGAGTCTTTTTAATTTGCACCCACATGGAGTTTACACACAATGTTTGATGTGCAATGTATTTTTAAAAAAATCCCATCTCATAACTTGGGCATATGCACAAAGGCCTTATCTAGGTCGTCTCTAGCATTCTCAACACGTGAAAATAGGAAGAGTCTTTTCGCACATATGTTGTGTGGGATAGGGAATATTTATGATGACCTGAACATGATTGCTCAATCTTGCCCCAATATGAAAGGATTTTCCCCACTAGATTCCTCGATCCATATTTTGTACTCTTCGAGGAGCCCATGCCATAACTCTATTTTTGTACATAATAAACAAGCCTTTTGCACGATGGTTTTGAATATTGTTGTGCATATATCATTTTCACATGTGTTGGTAACTCGTTAATGTCGTGGTGGACTATGCATTGTCTTAGAAATGAAAGTCGGAAAGCATTGAATTTTGTGAGTTTCCATGATGTAAGTTGACATAAGGTTGTCTTCGCAAAGTACGAATAAACTTTGTAAGTTTGCATGAAGCAAATGTGAGATACCATTGTCTTACGCCGACTTCGAATATGACCAAATTTGGATTGACGCGGGGATGTTTTGTCACTTCTAAGAAGGTTAAAATGTTATCATCGAATCTTATTTCATGAATTGAGTACGAATAGCCTGCTGACGTACGAAATTATCTCTGAAAGCTAAACAAGAGGTTCTAAATTGTAAGATGAATTGAGTACAAATAGCCTACTGACGTACGAAATTATCTCTGAAATCTAAACAAGAGGTTCTAAATTGTAAGTCAAACTACGTGTGTGTGTGTGTGTGTGTGTGAAATATAAAGGGATGTTAATTTCTTTCCTTTTCCTTGACAATGTATTTACATCATTCGCATGAGATTACAAGGCTCATTGTTCAACATACGCAATTTTACATCATATATGACAATTAATTATCAAATGTGTTCATAAAATAATACTCTAAAAAATACCCAACATAGGCTTGTCACAGCCAAGTCGGTTGATGAATATGGGGACACCAAATATTTTGATCATAACAAAAAAGGGAATTCGCATAGTTTCAAGGTGATTTGAGCCCTCAATAAAGGTGTGAGTTGATCCGCCTTTTTAAAAAGGGTTATATGTGTGCGTGTGCATGTGCGTGTGCATGTACAATCTTGAGGTCATAATCCCATGACTTTAAAGATGACACTCTTTCATCCATGTCTTCTTGCAAATGATAGGTGACATTGCACGGAGGCTTTTTAATTCATCAATAGGTAAAATACATGCATATAGATTTCATTTGATTCAACGTGGCAACGAAGGACAAAATAGATTATTTAGTGCAACTACGTAGTAACGTCATTTACCGATGTGAAGCTTATGAGAAATTAGAATTGTAAGAGTTACTACACTCTCACAAATACATTCAAAAGGTTTTTTCTTATCGAGAAGCCTTTGTATTCTAGCGTTGCACATTTGAAAGATTTGGAATATTATAAAATATTTTACATGTCTCAATGATAATAATAATAAAAAAATAAAGGAAATATGCCTTTGGAATATTCTAGAATCATTCTCTCTCGACCAATAATAATAATAATAAAATATTGGCTTTAGAGAAGCTTTTAAAGAAAAGGCCATTGCTCCACACCCCAATTCCAAATAGTGTCAATGTTTTCCTGATGATAGCTCGTAAAAGAAGCGTTTCGTTACATCTGTCACTTTAGATATACATCAACAATAAGCTACTTTAGATGTATATCACTAACATCTAAGTTCTAACTTTGAGTCCAGATTTTCCTAAAGTCACATTAACATGTTGTCTCACAATAATTTTCACTCTAGCAAAAATATAACATCCAACCTAGGCTTTCTTGAGTATTAGGATTTTCTTACCCTATACCATATAAATGTCTTCGGAAGCAAATGTGGCACACGTTAATGATTTATTGCAATAATCAAGTTGGGAAAATTTTGTGATGGTAGAAACATGCTCTAAAAATGTGTGCATAGAATTTGACTACATGCACATCAACCATGCTCTCTAAAAAGAAAGTAGTGTTACACGTCAATATGGGTTGGGGACAGGGGTCTTTATCATTCATCGGGATGACTTTAAGGTCAATATGGGTTGGGGACTGGGGTCTTTATCATTCATCGGGATGACTTTAAGACCATTATAATAAAATGGAAATTGTGTCTTTTAATGTGGAGAAGTTAAACACTAAATTTCAATTTGTTCCTCTCCATAAAATCTTAATGTAGATATGTATCAAGCTAAAACTTATCAAAGTTTAGCATTGTTTCTCTTGCGATACTAGGAAAATCTCTATGGGACATAATCTCATAGAAACAAAAGGATTAGGTTCCGACAACACACTCCACAACTTTTACTTTAAGAATCCTGAATATTCATTATTTTATTTTTCTCTTATCTTTTGAAAATCAAGAAAATACATGTGGACCCCATGTAGGTCAACAACTTGGAGTTTGTCTTTATTTTATATTCCCTCTCTTTTGAAATTCACGAAGATATGGAACATATGGAGGTCAACAACATGGAATTTGGATATGTATTGTTTGCTTCATGTTGGACCCTACTTGAGTTGTGGTCAACATTGTGTGACTAATGCTTGTGTGTGAAAAGTGTTGATTTTTCAAGTGACATAGAGAGGACGGTGGGAAATACTCAAGTGACATAGAGAGATGATTGTGGGGGATACTTACTCTTATCATTTCATCATTATCAACACATGTCCCTACGATTAGATTACCATTTTTCTTTTGTCATGTGTTTCTTTACCATACAAAAGAGAAGTGTCAATGTGTTCATAACTTCCAATTGCACTTCATCTCCAATTGGATGGCATGTGTCATGACTCATGGCAAAGAAAACTTTGTTGGTGTTCCAAACAAGTGAGTCATGCAATCATTTGTTGTCAATAAGAGGGAAAATAGTCATTTCGGCATGCAATTGTAATCCTAAGATTTGAGTGAGGAGGATCTCTACATGGTTTCTTCCAACTGTGAAGGCTTTGCATTCATCCCCATGGAAAGGCAATGACTCTATTTGGGGATATCTAAGCAATCCTCCAAATAGTTGGATGCTTGAAATCACTACTTATACACCTATACCAAGTCTTTGTGCGTATAAGACATCATGATTGTTAAGATGACATCCATTTCCCTTATAGCCGTGATTTGACTCTTTAGTTCACACTTTTTCCAATTACCCTAGACATTTTCTCCCAATGCAATTCAAAATGTACGTTCGCGTCTTGAATCCTAACTTGTCTAAATGCATTCTCCATTCTTTGAATAGATTTTCAGCATAGAGCTATTTCAGTACTCTTTGACTTTTTTTAGCTTGTTTTTTATTCATGTCATCACATTCAATCTCTAAACCTTGGAAATCGAATCTTGCCATGGGGCCATCCATCTATATTGCCTTCTAGAGGAGTCTCGAGTATAATACTCTGGATGTCTAGGGTGCAAACAAGATTAAAAGTTTCAGACATTGATATCAGAAACCTACTCCATCAGGGCATTTTACAAGATTGTAGGTTCCATAGTTTTCTTGGCTATCTCCATCTCTTGCAATATTCAAAACAGCCAACATCGATATTGAAATGCTAGTTTTCATGTTACTCTTTTGGGCTGAGTGATTGATATACTCTTTTACTGTAAACGGAAACATGTGGGACGAAATTTTCTATGGAAGAATGAAGCCATCAAGCTGTAAAGGTAAAAAGGTAGCTGTATAGCTACTGTTTTCAACATTAATTCTACGTTTCTCCTGATTGAATTAGATCCATTTGTCATAAAACTGAAAAATGCATATTCAGAATCTGTGAAGGAAAGAAAAGGTTTTGAAAACGTATTAAATCTGGATTAGAATACTATTTATATCATTTTATTAAATAACAAAAACCATTTCTCCATGAGATGTGGTGTTTCAGAAAATGAACCAAAACCGCTTTTTTCATTATTTCTCAAAAGTCTGTAAACTTCCCTTGCATTCCAGTATAGGCTCCTATAAAGCCTTGTTTATCTCAATTGAGGCTGTGTGGTCACTTGTAATGAATGTATAGACATACTACTAATTACAACAATATTAATTTCTCTGTACAGAACTCTACGTCCAAAACAAGCATTTTCTCCAGATAATCACAGCAATTTATTTTGTGATTCATTTCTGGTCTTCCTCTCAAAAAAGTCTCCAATCATCACTTCCAATTGTTCAGGTGAGTATTTCACATATTTAGAAGGATTTTTACCCCCTTCTAGTATTGGTCTGCATGGTAGAAGGACTATCAGTACAGAGATAAAAACTAACTGGAAGTCTAAAAAGTAGGGGATATATCATTTGTAACATTCACACTCACCCAATACGTTTCAGGAAAGAGCGATAAGCGGACAAAACCACTTCTGCAACGCTAAGACGTACATATTCGCGGAGTTCAGTATCTGGTACACACCACACCAAATGCCGCTGGTATAATTCATCAAATTGAGCATTGAAGGATTTGAATCTGCAAAAATGCATCCCTAATAATGAAAGCAAATAGAGTAATACATAACGTCAAGGACAGCATCCATTACCAGTGGCACATGTAGATGCTTTTCCAATAATAGTTAATTAGAGATCAGTAAACAATGTAATATCATAAATAAAGAATGAGAATGAAGATGGCTCATCTTCCATGCATCCCTAAAATGAAAGAAAATAGAGTAATAGATAACTTCAAGGACAGCCATTATCAGTTAAACGTGTTGATGTGTATCCAATTATGGTTAACTAGAGACGAGTAAGTAATGTAATATCATAAAGAATGAGAATGAAGATGGCTTATCTTCCATGAGCACTGCAAGTCAAGAGTTGAATTGCACATACACCAATTGTTAGATCAGCCTCTCTAGTTATAATCCTGTGGGCAATATGGATGTCTCCAGATGTAAGGGCTCAAAAGCTACTATCCAAAGTGTCTTTTACTGAACTATGAAACATTCAGGTATGTTAACTACAACTTGGTAGTACTAAAAATCTCTAAATCAGTCCTTCACATGTTTGTAACCCATTGTCATCCAGTAGCTTCCACCTACCACTAAAGGACTCCCAGACCAGAGATAACTCCTATTAACATTCATAAGAATGAAATGTAAGACCTGGATATTTAACGCTCACAAAGAAACAGATGAGCAAACCTTTCTTTGACCAATTTCCTTGCTACTCCAGTGCTAGTACTTCCATCATTCCCAAACCCGCTACTACCAGAAGATGTCAAGGCTTGGGTTTTCAGGCTGTCCAATACCTGAGATACACATTTTTTTAACATGAAACAGGTAGATCTAAACCATTGATTATAACTTACGGAATGTGACAAATACACTTTAAGAAACACGGACTTCATATTTTTCTTACTTTTGACCAAGCAACACGCCTATAATTTTGTGCATGCTGCTGCACAATACGACGATGACGTTGAATCCAATCTTCACCAAGAAAATCCTTTGCTTCCGATCTGGAAACTTTCTGATAAATTAGTCAATGAAGCATAGATATTCTATCAAAACCAAGGTTGCAAAAGGAAAATCACTCCACTGTTGTAGAGATTTGACCATGAAGTGTATGTTGTTCATCAGGAAAATATGTGAGAGAGCAGGATCCCGATATAGCTTGGATTTTCCCTCTAGATTTGCCTGAAGAGCTGATATTGCCTTCACAGTGGTTGCTGCCAGCTGGGAATCAGTACGTTTTACTGTCTCATCTTCGCCAAATATCTGACCTAATGTCGTTTGGTACCTGTAAATGATGAATTAACTAAATGATAACTTTCAATCATGTCTGTCTGCTTTATGAGTCATCAACTCATAATCAGATGCAATTAAAAGAGCTAGGTACACTTCTGGGAACAGAATCCAAACTGAAATTAACAATCCTTTGAGATTACTTCCAGTTCATTTCTCTTGTTGACACTTCATTAGTATCCTACATCATTTAAGTGTCTAGTGAAAGATATCTGAGAAATCTATACTTCAAGAATTCTTTCCAGTGGACACGGAGCAGCCTACTGAGTGAATGATATGAAACGATTTTAAACATACAGGCCAGCCTATGCCAGTGAAATTGTTAATAGAATATTCAATGTCAAGATTCTGGTAGACATAACAAGATGAATACTACTAAGGATAACAAAATGCGAGTAACAGTATAATGTTCAATCAATGTTTAACATTTAAGAAAAGAAACTGAGCATGCTCCAGAAGTGGGTCAAGCTTGTTGCCAGTTTTTGAGCACCAGTAGTAATGTTAGTGACTTATATATTTCACATCTCTACAATGATAGTTAACTTCATTCAAAATGAATCAACGTTTTTCCTGTTTGACCCTCTGATACTATTCCTTCTACTTTTCTTTTTCTGATGCAGCATGTACAGACTACTATCTGAATTCTCAAAAAGAGGGAGTTTTCAGCTGAGACATGTCTTTCACTATGCAGACAGAATAAAACAAAGTGTGTACTACAGAAGTTATTACATGGTACCAACAAAGGAACCATAACCATGCTACAAGCCATTAAATTTTACCATAAATTCCATTTCAAAATCTTACAGATGTATTTTTGGAGGGGGTACTAAGTCATACTCACATAAACAAAGAATTGATATATCTAGCAACATATGTGGTCAATTGATGCACATTTCCATCTGAAACAAAGGTCTTTCCATTGTCCTTTTCAACGTCTCCTGGAAAATCACTGAAAGTTTCACCTGCTGCCTGTGCTAGTCTTTGAGTTAAACTTGAAAATGCATTGCACATATCCATTGCTGGTTTAACTCCAAAGATATATTCAACCTGTGGAAAATTACAGGCATAAAATTCAAAATGTTAAAACCAATCATTATCTCTTTGTGCAATAACTGATGACATAAGCATTGACATCAGTATGCAAACACAGAGTTTTTGCCACCAGTTACCCTACTAGTGCACTATAGTTGAATCTGCCACGCATAGCAAGGATTATCATAAACGAAAGTCTCAGGTATTCTAAAATTAGGTAAAGTTAAAATATGAGGAATAGAAAACGACAGACCCCTCCTGCAAATGATACATTGAGTTACTACAAACGTCCTAGGCTAGTGAGCTCTATAGTTCACCTCAGGATAAAGATCTCGCATTGTCGCATACATCTTAAGCAAATCAAATAGCTTCTCTGGTGACCTTCTGCTCGTGGCAATAAATTCCCCAAAACTCAAGAGTGTGGTCATGGTATTACGTGTAATGTCTGCAAAGCAAGATTGCTGATATGGATCCAGGCCATTGAGCACTTGATCAGCCAGCTTCCGCTCTCCGTAGAACAGTAACTTTACCTACATTAATTCATAAAGTAAGAAAGATTCTATTCCAAGTGATACTGATAGTGAGATGTACTATTACATCCTATAGAATTGATCTGATGCAAACATTGCAAAATTATTTCGGTGAAATCTGTGTGAGGAATGCACAAACGAGAAACACTCTAAAAATCACTATCATCTAACAAGGAGATTGAGTAAATCTGAATACATTACAGTTTTGTACATGGCAAGTATCCAATTAGTAATCTTTCCCTCCAAAAGTTTCCATTCCAACTTTTGCACATCTTCTCTAACTAGTCTATCCACCCCCAGTTTGTGAATAGTCTTCTCCAGTACAGATACCCTAATGTCTCTGCATTAAAATGTTAAAATATAAACTCAATTGTTGGCAGTACATATTGCTCTAAGGAACAAGAAATGCAACACTTCCTCATAAATCAAGCAATGCCAACTCTCAATATCAGACATTCTAACTAATCACAGCTTCTGAAATAGAATAGAAATGGAAGTTGCAGGGGGCATCTCCACCTAACAACCTACGAAAATTGTAAACCTATTTCCTTTGTTAGAAATACATCAGCAAAACCCTTCATATCCTCAGATCCTACTTTCATGTGACAGATTCTATTAAGTCTAGTCCTCTTGATTGAGCAAATACAGATTTCCTTTCTAGAGGCAAGAAAAAGTAAAACAGATGATGACCACATCTCAGCGATGACATTTTTCTTTTTGCAATTAACATTTACATACTTGTAGATCTTACAGCATTGCTGATGATGATCCGATGTAACCAGTCGTCGTGCAAGTTCATGTAGGATAGGAACAATAGTTGGCGATATGAGCAAATTGATAGCATAGGCATTCCTTTCATGATAAGTATTTTCGGCCACCACAGTTCCATTTGTCTTAACCCCTTCACCAACAGAAGTTGTGGTTGAGAGGATGAATTCAGGTATGCATTCTTCGAGTTGAACAGGCTCTGGTGATTTGCTACAATGGACCAGATAAAACATGGATACATCTTCCAATTTATTTTCCTGTCATTAACATAAACAACAAATTGCAAATCCAAAGCACCTTTGTGTGACTAATAAACGTTTGAATTCTTCTTCTAGCCTCGCCATTGCCTTAGCAAGCAGACCGTGTACATGATTCAATGCTGAACCACTACTTTTAAAGCTACCATTGAGTGTAAAAAACTCCACATTATTATAAAGTTCATCTACAGCAGCAAGGTATCCACGCAAATCTTCATGAGGGCCTTCCATGATCTTCAATTCTAACTGATATTCATAAATAGAAAACATCACCAAACCGAATTTAAAAACAGATAACTGTCTGCTAAACTCCTGCCCCAACAATAAATATAAGCAACCACCAATTCATAATACACTAGGTTTACCTTCCTTGAAACATGAAACTGAGCAAGGATCTTTCCAGCAACCTTCAGTGTACTGTTAATGTGTTCATGTGCCTGCCTTATCGCATTTGTATGAACCTAAATACATCACCTACTTGTTAGATGAGTATGATATCATAAGGAAAAGGACTAAAAGCAGTCTTCCTAAATTTTCAAGAACAACTCAGTTCAAGAATTTTCCAACTGTAGGTCTTAGTATGTTGTCCAATAGGTTTACAATCTACAGTTCACTCTCACATGAATTTGCAGGTATACTATTTCACTAATGATACTTCACAGAGAGAAAAACATAAACAAAAATATTAAAACTTGATAGATCTAGGTATTTGATAGACTTCTTAAACATATATATCATACCATGACACAGAGTTGGAGCTAAAAAATGATCTGTCATTTTCTTATCACTAGAGCAGTTTATCCAAGAGAAATATGTCTAAGCAAAACCTCACATTTTAGCCACATCTCAGAGGTTCCTGTCGGACCAGTATGACGCCAAAACACATTTTTGTGTGAAAGTCAGCGGTCTGCTACCCGCTGATGGCACTGCTAGCAGATTCATCCCTTGTAACATATACAAGAGAATTGATTCTTTCGAATAAAGCACACAGGCTGAAATGAAGATCCAAAAATGGTGTGCACCAAACACCAGAGAAACCTGGGATCATGTAGAAGAAATGACACATTGGAGGTGTACAGATCAATTTCCAGTATCCAGGCGGAAACCCCCTTTGAAAATACCATACTATTAGACAATGAAGTCAGAATAGATGAAACTGGTGAAAGTCCATCTTAAATTTGAGTACTTACGTTCTCCTGCATCTCATCCATACCAATCAATACAATTATGCTACTCGATTACGTCTGATCCTGAAAACATCTGACGTCAGTAGAGCCCAAACAAGATGTTTGCCTCTTGATCTCATCCGTAATCAGAGGCGCATGTTGATGAATTAAAGCCCGTTTCCAAACCCGAAGCACTAGACTAAGCAAGCCAGGATATTGGATATGCAACGAGACTAATGGCAAAACTCGATCTTTTCTAATATGAATATGAATATGAATCAATTCTCTTTCAGAAAATTCTGTTGCATAACATAAACATGAAGCAAACAGGAGGCATTCCTTTATGTATTGGAAAAGAATCATCTAAATTAAACTGATGACAAACATGCTTGATCTCCTATAATGATCTAGTAGGTCTCCTTCGCTTGCCTCAAGTATTGGTTCAAAACATAATGCAGCAACCTGAAACCCTGGCGACTCTCTATACATGATCTTGGAAGATCAAATTCTTCAATATATACATGCAAGCATAAATTCATGGTACATGCATATATGCCGATCTGTGTTTGGCTTCTATTTCTTGTCTGTGGTGCAACAGGTTTCCTACTAGTTGGGATTCTAGTAGCATATGCCAGAGACCTGATTCCTGGACTCCCATTCAAACAGATTGTTCGCATCGCCATACACACATTGCACACATACGCATGCACACGGCATACATACATATGGATCATGAGATGGAAAAGAAAGAGGAGGCTGACCTGAGTGGGGCGTATGGCAGCTTCGAGATCCGAGAGGCGGTGATCGAAGGAGCTGAGGATGCCGATCATGTTATCCGTGATCATCTGGCCTTTGCTAAGGCTATGGCGCAGGAGCCGCGATCGCTCCAGCATCGCATCGAGCTCCGCCATGGGAGCAGGAATCTGAGACACGCAGTGAGAGAGAGAGAGAGGGTGAAGGTGAAGGTTAGGGATTGAAAGAAACGAAGGAAGTGGGAGAGATTTCCTCCTGTTCTGCGAGAGAGAGAGAGAGAGAGAGAGGAAGGGTTTGGTCAGCTATGGAGAAATACGTGCATCGACGTGGAGAGAGAGAGAGAGAGAGAGAGAGAGAGAGAGTCTCTCTCTACTCTCTCTCTACTCTCTCTCTCTCTGTCTCTGTCTCTGTCGGCCTCCCCTGATTTCACGTTCCTCTGTTTTTTGTAGTAAATTTGTATGCATTGCTTTCTTTGATTTTTCCATTCTCTCTCTCTCTCTCTCTCTCTCTCTCTCTCTATTCTTTTCTACTGTTTTTTTTTTCTCTCTTAAAACTCTTCCTTTTTCCATTTACATACATAATAATGTTTTTTTTTTCTGTTTGTTTAATCCATGCATGGAATTAGTGCCTCTCTCTCTCACACACACACTCTCTCTCTTTTTGGTTAAAAGCACACAATTATCTTAATTGTATGTAAAAATCCACTTAGTTACAAGACTTCTTAAGTCTCCTCTACCTATCTAGTATCTATCATATATGGCATATGCCTATATATATATATATATGTAGGGAGAGGGGCGTCCCTGTAATGCCATTAAAAAACCTGAATATGGCATTTGGAGGAAATGATCCCCACATGCTCTAACATCCAAAAATTCCACATGAGAATATCTACCTTTCACCTTCTTTATATGTATAGGCTTTCACCCCATGCCTATTATTATCAAGCATGAAAGCATTATTACGCATATTCCAATTGTGCTATAGTCCCCAATAATGTAAAAATTGAATCGATATCTCCATCTTATCATTTGAACCATTTTGAATATATTGAGAAAAAACTCATTGTTGAGGTCTCAAATAACAATCGGTTTAAAACTTGCCAAATGTCTAATAAGTACTTCCAAATGGTACACGCTATAGGACATTTAATGAACCTATGTGTACTATCGTCCAATGGAACGGTGCAAAAGAAACAGGTGCCAGACCCTAGTCCTCGTCTCTTTTAAGGCGGAACCTAATGGGAGCCCACTAATCATGACTCTCCATATGAATACCTTTGCACGAAATGGTAGATGGGAATGCCAACTAACAATCGACAACAGTTCGGTTTGGTTCGGTTTGAGAGGGTCCAAACCGAACTGTTTTAATTTTTTGAAACCTAAACCCAGCCCAACCCAACCACGAAATTGTTAAACATTTTTCAAACCGTTAAACCATGGTTTCGTGGTTCGGTTTCAGTTTCAACTTAGGTCAATTTTTAAAAAAAATTAATTTATAATATTTCATTATTTTAAATTTTTAAAGATGTTCCTAAAATGTGAGAATAAGGTCTAAAAATGAAAAGATTGTTTTAAAACAATTTTTACATTTTTTTTAAAAACAATTTTAAAAAAATAAAAAACCATCTAAATCGCGGTTTCGCAGTTCGATTCGGTTCAAACCGAACCATTGTTGATTGTTAATGCCAACTACGTTGTAATATTTTCCACCACCTTGCATCTTATTTACATACATTCCACGACTTTATTGCTTTAGGAGATAGCCAAGATAATCACACCATTGCATGATGATACAATATATTAGTAGTGACCTGTAACAAGCGTGTACCATCTTGTAACCACCAATCCACCCAAGGTGCAACATTTGTTTTCAATGTTATTAACCACCTCTTCCAAATGTATAATCCCCAATTGAAATAACGATTGAATTGAGATCTCAACTTCTCTTTCTCGTGCCAAAACAACACTTGAGAAGAAACACGCAATTCATTTTGTAATGAATTACAAGATTCTCTATCACTTGATGGTCCCCATTCAAAAAGAGATAATGCATCTTGTCATGATCTTACCAAATGTTGTCCACATATAGAACGTAAAATCTTTAGAGGAATACTTCCATTGAGTAATTTCCATCAGGATGCTTGAATGTTTGTTTTCCCATGCACCAATCCTTCATGCTCAATAAAATATTGCATCATAGATATCCATGGTTGATCTTGTTGATATATATCTCGTAATAATGCAAATCTACGAGCCATCAAATGCATTTCTAAATCCAATATTGTTGCACCACCTAACCTTTTATGAGTAGCCAAATGGTCCCATGAAATCCATGTAACTCCCATCATTTCTCCCTTCCGCCACAACATGAACCGAATAGGTTGTAACATGTTTTGTAATGCCTTCTTAGTCCAAGGTAGTAAAGGCAAACAATATAATAACATGGGTATTAAGATACATTGCACCACTTTAAGTCGTACATGAAAGGGCAATAATTGAGACTTCCAATACATAAATTTGTTCTTGACTCAATTTACTACCAATTCAACCAATCAATTGAACATTTGCAACATCAACACCCAATGGATAACCCAAATGTCGATAAATTGATCATCGTGTAATCATTGACCCTCAACATCCCAAACATTCCAAATCACTCTCCGTACAAGAAATAAGGCGAGACTTCCTCCAATTTATATATAACCCTAAAGCTAAAACAAATTAATCCCAAACTTGCATACTCCTTTCAAGATTTTCTTTTGAGGCTTGTAAAAACATAAAAGAATCATCAGCCAATGCGTGTTCCACCAATTGTCCACCAGAAGGAATATGCAAACCCACAATGTCACCATTGGCCGCAATATTTGACAACATTACTAACAAAGGATGTGTAACAATAGCAAATAACAATGGGCTTAATGGACATCCTTGCTGCATAGATCTAGTAAGAAACACTTTCAAAGTAACTCTGCCATTAAGCATCACATGCAAGGTTGCATTTTGCCGTAGCAAAAAGATAAGTCAACACATTCGAGGACCAAACCCCATATTATACATCACACCCGAGAAGAAAGACCAATTAACATGATCATATGCTTTTTCTAAATCTAATTGCACGATAACCATTTCTTGATATGTATGTTGAGCATAATCGGTAGCCAATTGAACATTCAAAACATTATGCAATATATTTCTACCTACAATAAAACCATATCGAGATGGATGAATAAGTTGAGGTAAGATGTTGGATAATATCTTTGCAAACACTTTGTACAACCCTCCCATCAATGAAATAGGCCTCCATTGATGAAATGATTCCAAAGATGGTACCTTTGGTATCAATTTGATTAAGCCTACCTTCTAGCTCTCTCTCTCTCTCTCTCTCTCTCTCTCTCTCTCTCTAGTTTAATCTTCCTATGTTTCCATTACATTCCCCTCTCATCACGCTACACTTACAATCCCATCCGGACGCCCTTTAGCTTTGACCCATGTCACTTAAACTAGCCTGATCGCCTCTGTAGTCGCTCGTATGAGTAGCCTTGTGTGATCATTATTTCATTTGGTTGCATCGTTAATGCGTACATTCAATCGAATTTGGTTACAGTAATGCTAGGAATCGATAATAGGTTGTATAATTGGGTGTCTTCAATGAACTAATTAGGTTGCCCGAATTAGTTTGGTTGATCAAAGTGGTTAGGTGTAATTGCTTTGAAAACAAAACACCGCTTTGATAGCTTACGCGCTTCATTGTTTAAGGGGTGTACTAGATGAGGTGGGTGGTCTCCACCCCTTCCATAAATCGTGTATGATAGAATGGAACACAAAGGAGAAAGAGATAAAGAGTAGCAACGTTATATCTCTTGATCACGGAAGAAGACCCCTTTGCAAAGTATTTTGCCTTTTATATGCTTTTGGCACATGCCTCCATTAAGAATTATGAAAAGGAGATCATTGTGAGGGCAACACATTAAATACAACTTTTCATTGAATATATAGAGCATGCTACCTTATGCTCATCATGGGTATAAGTGGACTATATATAGCATTTGCAAATTGCACACATATTTTATACTTTCTCATTACCCTATGTTTGGTGCATTGAATGTCCTCCACGTGCAAGTAGTTGTAATCTAGGCAATTGAAGAGTAAGTAGTCAATCCTAGTTACATGTACTATAATTTGGTTGGGCAAACAACACGATCCATATGATACAAATGACATGGTCATCCCTCAAGCAAGTATTTTGCTAGAGCCGATGTGAACCAACCCACACCATAAAAGAAGCCATGGCAAAACCAATTTAACATTAAACATGCAATAAGGGCACCAACAACATAATTGGTAGGGACCACGCTTCTAGCCACAACATAACACCCCCTCCACCCCATCACAACGGCCAATGTAACATGCATCATACCCTTGGATAAACTATGTGACCAACCATACAACCTTGTCACTCACATCAAGTGGAAAATGTCAATAACAAACATTGAACTTATAACTACCTTGGAAATTACACCCCCACCAAATGTTGTCCTAAGCACAAAAACTTCCCTCAACCTTAAACCCTAAACACTAATCCAAGCTCTTTCCCCCTCCTTCACAATAATGACGTAATATTGAGATAATTGATGGTTCACTCCAGTTGACCATCCATCCCACACTACCCACAATCCTCAAACACCACTCACCTTTACCTAACCCTTGGTTTTAGTAATATATTAAATTACCAATGGGAAACCTCAAATTAAGGTGAAAACCCATAAAAAACAATGAAAATTATACAAACTCTCCAGTCAATGCATACTGAACTTGTCTTAATGGCACCATAAGCAAGACACATAAAAATATCAATGTCATAAGTGTGCAAACTTTCTTAAAATGTGAAATCTCGGGCATATGAAAATACTTCCTTGGGTCTTCAAATTGTTGTATGTATTCTATGAACATTTCTTCCTCTTGATCAATCCACTTCCAAGCATCAACATTCTAGCTAGTTTATTTGCTAACAATTAGCAATAGAAATTTGTTCTTCATGGGAAAGAAAGAGTTGAAAAGTGGAATAAGATGGAACGCAGAGAATATACTTCTCATTCTTGAAGGTATATCTAAGAAAACTATGGATGGGCTGTTTTTCATGAAATGTGTGAAAAATGAATCGTGCAATGTGTTTAATGGTTTAACTTCAAGCTCACTTGTCAAAGCAACTGTGCGTAGAGAAACTTGGAAATATTATCTATAGCATAATTTCTTCGAGGAAATCATAGAAATAAATAAGGAAGAGAATAACATTAAGGTCAAGAAATTAACATTGATTTCAACTACGAGATACAAGTTATTTGAAGGCTACCTAAAGATAGTCATAGCCCAAGGATGGAACTTTTAGGGATCTTCCTGTCCTCTTATTAGTGAGATGTCCATGTCACCCTTCTTGACCATGATGACTAGTTGGGGAACCTTGACCCTCATGGTCCTTGTCTCCTCCATCATGACCATGATCACCATGTTTCTCCTCTTCCTTGGGTGGGACGCGGACAATGACGACAACAGGCGACACTTGACCATGATGACTAGTTGGGGAATCATGATTGTCGTGATGCTCGTTGCCTCCATCACCATTACCAGTCTGATGACCACGATCACCATGGTTCTCATCTTGTGGTGGGACGCGAACCACTACGGGAAGAGAAGATTGTCCATGATGACTAGTTTGGGAACTATGACCATCGTGAGTCTCATCTCCTCCATCACGATCATTACCATGACCAAGGTTATTGTGGTTCTCCTCTTCTGGGGGTGGGCTGAGGACAATCCCTGGCCATTGACTATAATGACTAGTTGGGGGGCCATGATGGTCATCGTGTCCATTGTGACCATCACTATGACCATTACCATTACCGTGCTCGCCATGGTCCTCTTCTCGGGGCCGGGCTCGGACAACTACCGGTGACGAATCATGTGCGGGGATTCGAACGTGCACGTGCACGGGAGAGGATGGTGAGAGGCCGTGGACACGGACGGTGAGTGGAGCCGATGGGGTCACATCCTCCCCCGGGATGTCGATATAACCCCCCGGGATACGCACGTGAACCGGAGGAGGAGAGCCGTGCCCGCCATTGCCATTGCCATGGTGATGATCATGATCATGATCACCTCCATGGGTAGCATCCACAGAAACCCCACCATGATCATCAATGCCACTGCTTAGCAGACCACGATGGTGCCGTAAAGCTCGCATCGCTTCTGCATTGCGATGGATCGGCATTAGCATGCAAGTTAATAGCATTATGGCTAGCAATCGGTGGTTGGACATGATGGGTATTGCTTACTGGAGATGGAGAGGAGGAAGAGGTTGACAGTATATGAATGAATGGGTTGTAGTGAAGATCAATATCCATGGATAGGTTTATATAGGAGAAGGAACCCAAGCATGCCTGTGTGTGTCAGTGGACACTCCACCATTCCTTTTTAGCCCGGCCTTTTGTGCTGATTTTTAGGTATATAAAAAGGTTCAATGTCCTGCTCTCATTGATATGAAGCTAATGTGGATAGTAGACCCATTAGGGGTGTCCAAAACATATCATGTAAACACTTGCACAACGAAACGTGGTCACTCAAGGTTTAGTAGTACCCAAAGCCGTTCCTAAACCTCAAGATTTAGGAACAGGTTCGGTTCAAGTTTGAAATTTGTCAAACCGATTATGGCTTAACTTATTACAACTTGGACAAGGCCGACCGGGTTAAGCCGAAACTGAACAGTTGTTGATTCCTATGTAAAGCTCCAATGGCTTTTCATCCCCATTCCTTCTTTCGTTTTCAAGATTGATTCGACTAGAGAGACAACGAGTGGACATAATTCGTCACATTCAACATGGTTCCATGTCCTCGTGGATTGTTTTTTCTCATATAGCGCTATTAAACTTCACTTTGTTTGTTTGGTTTGAACAATGCCATTATTGAGTGTCCTTCTTTTCTCCCGTCATTTCCTTTGTAGTGATCTCAATACAAGAATCACCATGATGTTATTGCATCCACATATGAATGCTTTTTAACTCTTATGGCCCTCTTGGTCCATACATTGACCCATGAACTCCATGCACATGTTAAAGTGCTTGGCCAAGCCTAATCCATATGGAGTATCATGTCATATCCATTCATAATAGATGTCTTTATCATTACTTACGGCTTACTATGAAGATCCTTCCTACCATCTTCCAATTATATAAAAAATAGTGACATAATTTACTAGTTCTCCCATCACTAAAACTTATTAATCACATCACGCCACCTCTTACTCTTCTTTTGTCTCTACAAATCCTTCCAACTTTAAAACTTGTCAATCACAAAACTCATCCATTTACTCTAGTTTTGAATCGGGTTTCCCTAGAGAAGCAATTCTTAAGGGTTGTTACCAAGTCTTAGAGGGGGGGGGGGGGGTCATTTTCCTCACTTCCCAATAACAATGACCACATCAAAACACACCTAATCACTACATCAACTAAGAAATATGTTCTATCTTAATTAAATAAGTAATTTCTAGATAAGAAACATATGGCGTGTCTCAATTAAAGAAATAATTGCTAAGTAAAAAATTTGCATTTCTCAATTAATTAATGTGCAAATGCTACATGAAAGAAAGTGCCTATTTGTTGATGGAAATGGGTGAGAGCAAGGGGCAAAAGGTGGCTTTAAAGGCATGTTTCATGTGCGAACTCTAAGCCTTTTTATACAAGATGGAAGCTCTAAAAAAACCCTGTGATGTTACTGCCACCTAATAAATAGGTTTTCCACACAAATTTTACATGAGCTTGCTTCTTGTATATACATTTGGACGACGACCAACGTTCTAGATTTGGAAATGATACACCCATAGGGAACATGCGCTTTTTTTATAAGAACGCGTAGGGACACATCATGCAAATTAAGTGAACCCTCAGTTGACAAACTCGAGCTAATCATCCAAATCTTCATAAATCTGCGGTTTCCAACTTCTTAGGTGAGCCATTGTGACAAGAAATTCGTGAAAGGATCGTGTAATCGATGAAGCTTCGAATAGTTAGCGAGATAGTCTGCAAGGTAAATTGGCCAATGGAGCCCCGATTAACTAGAGAGATATTGAAATGAGCGGGGCAACAAGTCAAAACCCTAAACCCTAAACCCTAAACCCTAAGCCCTAAATGAGTAACTCAATCACGATGTGGGCCTTGGGGGTAGGCAAAAAATGTTGGGAGGGGCATTTTTTGGGAATTAGTTAAAAGTCAAGGGGGGGGGGGGGGCATTTTCCTATAATTCGAAAAAGTGGTAATGGCTTCTTCTGAGTAAATGGCTGTCTGTTTCTTCCCTCTTTCAGTAGACTGTATGTAGCCTCTCATGGAAAGCTCCGTCTTCTCTGCTGTCGTTCTCACAGTTCTTTGGCTTCTCTGTCCCTGTTCTTCGGCTTCCTACTCTCCATATGGGAAGCCTTTACGCCTCTCGTCTATTCGATCCCTGACCTTTTCTAAAGGAAAAGATACAACATATCGCAGATCTTCTCCTATCAAACAGCTCCTCTGCGAGACAGGCTGCCATTTACACGATCCTGGTGAGGTTTCACCAAATTTATGTCTTTACTATTATTATTATTAAAATTTTCCATTGATAGCATAGTGGGAACCTTGTTTTTGCCGTCCTATCTCTTAGGTTAACAAAACTGAGAGCTTGAGAGCTATCAAGTGTTGATTACTTATGCTAAATTTGTTATTAATTAGGTTCTTGAGAAATTTTCTAAGTTTCCAAAATTTGATATATGAACAGTTTCTCTATGTATATAAATCTCATATAAATTTTATTTTATTTAGAGAAACATATACATTTTTCACTATATTTGGTAAGGGAAAAAAAGGTTTTCTAGAGGCAGGTTTTCATATTATTAGCCAGTAAAAATACGCTTTTATTAAGCATCAGCTCTGAATAATCTTGCAATCATCGAAGATGATATGGATTCACTACAGGAACACAAAGATTTTTTGGCATAAATCCGAGGAAGGTTGAAAATTAGTTTCGCTTGTATAGATCTACCTATGATAATCCATAGCAGCCGAAAGTAGACAGGGGAAGAATACCAAGGTAATGTTTTGTAATGCATCAACGTAGGACTGGAACGGTACTATTTTGTATCATCATTATCAAATCTTGTTATTCACTCCTATTTTTTAAGGAATGTTTATATGATGCTTGACTGTTACTTATTGTCTATTTATCCGTGTTATTGTTTATTAACTGTTGTTATTCAGTTCCAAATAAACTAACATCTTTTATACTTGTTCAAAGTTTTACATTTTCTCGATTGGTGATATCTGGTAGCATTTGGTACATTTGTTTGTGAGTGTGATTAACTTTCATGACAAACATGGCTTGTGTAGTTCACAGATGAAGTGTGGTGCAAAAATATCCAGTCAATAGGTAAGAATGTGTTCTGGCAGTGTGAAGCAAACTTACCATCACATGTTTCCCTCAAAGATCCAAAAGTAAACTGTGAGGTGATTCTAAAATTTAATTTCCATCATCACGTTGTTTTCCATATATAGCCAGTTCACTTGGGGATTGATATTGGTGAACTAATATTCTCCAGGGATATGACTCAAAAGAAGATGAAGATGTTTTAGAGGGGAGTTGTGGTCTTAAATACACACTAGTTCAAGCTGGTATGTGAATTTGCCCATTTTCATTTTTATCTCGATAACTTAGTGGTACATATATCACATCATTTAGGTCATTGTCAGTAATGTTTGGAATAAATGTAGTTCTCCATTCTGGAGTTACAAATTTGTGACAAGTGGAATGAAACATAGTTAAATTTCATGCAATGCACTCTTATAATTCAGAGCGATGATTTAAAGCTGTTTTAAGATTTTTCGTTCAACATTATAACTTATAATTCCAGGAGATCCTTGAAGTTCTGAACTGAAATTTATGCTAAAACAGGTTCTGAGAAAAGCTCTGGATATCTGCGGTGGTTGCTTTTGATAACAATCTTGTTGGTATCATTGTATGCTTTTAGTACGACATGGAATGGAAGAGGAACATAAATTATCTTGGGATATTTACTTTTTTACTGACATGTTATGATGTTTGAATGTTCATTTCCTTAACTGTATTGAATGTGAGAAAATAGTAAGATATCACATTTCTGAGTACAAGCCTTCTATGTCCATCTTCTCAGCTGTTTAGGGACTAATTGTGTATGTACGATGAACAATTGAATTTCTAATTTAAACTTGTGTTCTCATGAAGTAGGGAATAATCTAATGCGAAATAGATCCTTCATACATAATCAAGGTCATACAAACTGAGTTGGCCATCAATATTTGAATCGTGGTATTTTAATTATTTTCATAAAAAATTGTAGTAAGTAGGCTGAAATGATCATGGCTGTAACGTGGTGATAAAGTTAGAATATGAAGCGCAGAGAACTTTTCTGTAGGTTGACTAAATTGAAGCATTGTTGGTATATGGCTTTTCAACACCCTAGTCTTTTGACGATGTTGCATCTAATGGGGATTGTAATGAGTGTGTTTTGAACGGACAAACACAGAAATTGAATGTTAAATTATGATTTGAAATGTAACATAATGAAGCTTTATCTATATACACAAACATAAATTTGGAGTTTTGGGTTACCAATGTGAAATGATGATAATAGTTTGAGAATGATGTATTATGACTCTTTACGAGTACTCAAATAGCTGCTTTAGGCGTGTAGATGTGGCACTAATTTCCCACACAATCATCCAATATATAACCATCACCTATGCATGTGCCTTTCGAGGCTGTTGCCAACAAATATTCAACATACACCTAAATGTGAATGAGTTGACTTTCTCTAGTTTTACACCATGGTGATCCATGGACACCTAAATCTATTGAGAAAAATGTATTGTAATAGCCGCCTTACAAGTTTAGTGTTTAAGCATGTCCCTATTTTTTCTTCCAATTTTATGCATACGTGTTTTGAGGCCTGAATGTGAACGAGCCGCCAGTTTGTGACGCATGGACACTTAAACTGTGCTAATGTCCCAATGTCTAAACCGATTGCCCAATGGTGTAGACACATCATTGAGTGGGCATGCCAAACTGAACACATGTCTTGGTGGTGAGAATGTCCTTACGAATGAAGCGGAGCAAGGACTCTATGCATATGATGAGCCATTCATTCATTCATGGCTCATCATGTCTTCATTCATTCATTCATTCATTCATATTAATCAGGAAGAGAGAGGGTTGTGTGTGTGGGAGAGAAGGCTATTTTTATAAATTTGTCTTACATGGAGATGATATCTACAAAAATGGACTCACAGTGTTAGCAGAGTCGGGCTATGGCGGAGGAAGCTCCTCCTCCTCCTCCTCCTCCTCCTGATTCGACTGATCATCTGCCTCCTCTTTCCTCATTATCCAACGAATCTCAAACACCTGAAGATCATGAAAACAGCACATCTGCACCATTCTCATCCTCATCTCCATCACCTTCTTCTTCGTTGGATGTGTTGTTGTTGTCTGATACCCAAGCTCAGAGAGACGCAGAGGAACTCCGCCAACAATCCTTTGTATGTTCTGAAACAGATCCTACGCCTTCAGGAGCTAAGGAAGATGAAACCTCCGTACCTGATGCAGATTCACAGAAAATGAACAGGAAACCTCCTCTTGAAGATGTGGCAAGAGGAATAGCCTGTATCATGGGTCCGGTTATGAACAACTTCGACGCAGGTGTTGAGGGTTGTTTAAAAAGCCAGAGCATTTTGGCTAGTAGCATTGATCGGCTCACTAGAGGTACCTTCCTTCCTTCTTCTTGGATTTGCCTAAACTTTCTACACTTTATTTTCTGCTAAATGTGGTGAAATGTTCGTTTGGCGACATGGTTCCATAAAGGTGCATGGGGGATTGGGGGGGAGAAAGAGATTATTGTAGCTCGGTTTGTAAGGTTCTCGTCTGGCAGAGGTCAGAAGGTCGTGCATTCAACCCATACATTCTGCTGTGGCATATAGGAAAGTAGTAGTGGTGATGAGATTTTAATCCAAAGTGCATGGGCCGGTGAAAACTTGGGTTACCACTAACTATTAGGGCTGTGTCCTAGTAGTAAGATTGTCCAGCAGACAGCAGAAGGTTGTGTGTTCGACATTACATTGTAGCTGCATTGAGTAAACGTCGTGCAATTAGTGAGTTTGAACCTGCATGTATGGGTGGTTAAAGACTTATCTTACTGTTGAGATACAACGCTAATATAAGAGAGGTGATGATATATTTATGTCTTATGGTTCAACATTAGTTTTATTTTGCATTTTAAAGAGAAATTAGAATAAAGTCTCACACCCTTTCTGTATTTTAATAAATTTTAATAGCAGTAGTTTCTTAAACCTAATAGCAGTAATCTTGAAATTTGATGGATATTAAGGATTTAAAGTGAGTTATCCTCTCAAAATGAAATGTAGAAGTCAACAAAATTTCCATGATCATAAGAGATAGTTTTTCAATCTAAACCTGCTAGAAAAGAGAGAGAGAGAGAAAGAACGGAATGATATATTAACTTCTAGAGGCCAAAATTGGTTTGTGAGACAAATCATGATTACAAATATGGGTGAATTCATGTTATCTATACTAAAACAAAAATAAAAGGTCAAGGTACTTATCCATGTTGTCAAATAACCATACTTTAGCATATGGCTTTTGGAAGTTTGCTTGGTGGCACAGTCATTTGAGCAGGGCTAGAGTATCATAGCCTTGAATGAGTTGATCTTTGGTGTCTTGGGTCATGGAGAAGTGCTCATTTGTGCTTGTAAATGTGACTCATAGATATACATAAGAATTGATTGCTTCAACTTACCCTCGTGATAGGGTGAATAAACCTTCTCGACTAATCGGCATGGATGTGTGCAAGATCATGGTCTCAAGCTTTCCTAGATTTATTGTGAGTGTTGTTTTGTGGTAAGTATCGGGCAGGACATTGAGGTGATGTTGCAAACCTATATGAGAGTTAGAGACCACGATTATGTCATTAACAATCAACGTCATGTAAGGATGTGGTCGGTAGTATTGAAGGCCCTCCAAAATCCTGCTTGTCTTGAGGCTTATATTTCTTAGATAAATAGATAGATTCTATTTTTGTCTTTAATAGTCAAATATAACCTATGAGACAAAAATATAATGTTTTTATGTAATACATGTGAATGTGAGTAGTGACTCTTGATGTTCAAGAACATTACTAATGAATGTCACAATTGAGAGTGCACACTATGATTGCGAGAGAAATTAGTGAAAGGTGGGTTGGGTTGAAGATGCGTGGAAAGCGTAGTCGAATGTGATCATAGGCAGAGCATTGTATCAAAATGTGGTGTTCCCCAATTTGTTTAGGGCAAAGTGTGCATAGTCAAGTAGTCTCATCACTTGTGCCCTAACATCTCGTCTCACATCAAAGTGAGTATGAATTTAGTTGTGTGGAAGCAATGGTTTGGATAGTGGATTACTGAATGGGCTCTAACATGTATCAACAGGTGTTGTTTCCCTATTTGGCAAAAAATATGATTTTGTAGTTACGTGCAGCATATGGAGTATAATGCATGAAGTGTATTCCACGTTTTCCCCATGTTATATACATTGGTGTTGCAAAAAGTCCTTGTTCACATAGGAGTCTATCGATGCATCATGAAACAAGTGTGTTGCATCCCATCTTCCAAACCATTTTTTTATCTCTTGCATCCAATTGCAACAGAAAATTTTGTTTTCATGTGTCTTTTGGATCTTTTCACTTGCTTCCATGTGATTTGAGGAAGTTGATGTGAGGGACTTTTTTGAACCTTAAGCATGAACACAACAACGCTTTGTATGGCCATGAGTCTTAGCGGGAAGTTATCCAATCTCAAGAAGTAGACGGGCATATGACATTTGTTTCTTGACTTGGAGAAACTTCATTAAGGAAATGCTTTTGAACATTTTCAAACTCTTTCAAAGTGAACCTCGGGACTTCAGGATGTCACCATCACATACTTTCACCCTAGAGAGAAGCACAATGTCACTACAATGTTGAAAAAGCATTTCTTGAGAACCCAAATTATATTTCTCTACCATTGCTCTCTTTCGTGCGTATAAGTTGTGGGTAGCACATTCAAAACATCTATGTTTTGAGGGAACGTCGAGGCCAAGGTATTTAAAACTTTCCACGGTTTCAAGTGGCACTTTATTGTACATAATGTGTGGTTTAGCCTTATTTTGGCTCTTTACAAGCATTATCTTCCTTTCAGAGCTATCGATGTAACAAAATGTGAATATCAAAACTCGAACCTGTAACCGTTAAACAAGAGTCTTACACTCAAACCATCACACCCACTTATTTTAATTAACAAATTTTTAATTCAAATTATTATTATTTAGAGTAACGTGGCATTGAACACAATGGATGACTGCCGAATGGCATGCATATATGCCAAGTGGCACACAACATATATGCCAAGTGGCGATCATGGGTGATTTTATGAATGCTATATAAGTGGAAGATCTACTTGGTGCTGAACCATTTTGGTTCAACGCAAGTCTTCAGCACCCTTGTCATCTTGGTCTTTGGGTAATCCAATTCTTGTATTCTTGTTTTGTTATTATCTTCTTTTCTTTGAAACCGACATCTTCTTGAAGCTTTGGTCATGACAATCGACACTTAGCTTAGTATGCATGCGAAAGTCCTCCAATTGCTTTTGTGTATCTTTGAAAGAATTTGCAAAGAGCACATCTTATGTGTATAGCAAAAGTGTGATGTCTACATTCCCAATGGCAACTTCATTAATGCCTTCTTCCTTTACCCAATATACTAGTGGAGAGAGAGAGAAAGATTATATTATCGTCTTCAGAGGTCAAATATGACCTATGAGACCAAAAATATTACATTTCTTGTAATACATGTGAAAGTGAGTATCAACCCTCGATATTCAAGAACTTTACCAATAAATGTTGTAATTGAGAGTGCACAATGTGGTTGTGAGAGAAATTCGTGCAAGGATTGGGCTTGGTCGAAGATATGTGGAAAGCATGGTCATGATCAAAGGCGAAGCATTGTATTGGAGTGTTATACTCAGACTCTTGAACTTGTTTAGGGCAAAGTGTGCATAGTTGACCATTCTCATCACTTGTGCCCCAACGCCCTTGTCGCACATCGCAATGCATGTGAGCTAAGTCGCATGGAAACAATCGATAGAAAAGTTGCCATATCATTAGGTGTTTTTATTTTGAGCCATATGTAGCATTTATGTTCTTCATTTCTTATGATCAACACACATTTCTCTATTTCCTTCGTAATTTAACATGCCACTCCTTATTGTCCTCTTCATTGTCTTAGATTTTCTGCTCATATCAAAGAGTGTACATTATAGTTTCCTAAACCTTGATTCCTTTGAGCATCATGCTCCCATGTTTTAACAAGTGTGATATCCGAGTTATCGGTGAACTTCTCTATGCTGAATCCTGGATTGCATGGATATCCATTACAATTCTAAAAGCATTGAGAGAGAGAGAGAGAGAGAGAGAGAGAGAGAGAGAGAGAGAGAGAGAGATTTGAAGTTTTCAGAGCTTGATAAACTGTTGGAAGATGCTCCTCTTCCATTTGCAATGCAACATGCGACTAAGCTTTCTAGTGTACGAAGTCGTGTTGCTTCTCTTAGTGCTAGTTTGCGGATTGTCCAGAAACGAATGGAAAACATTGACAGATTGTTAGCTGGATATGGTAACATCATCTTATTTCTCATAGAAAAAAATGCAGAGGATGATTTTATGACCAACATGATTGGGTTAACCAATATCTTTATTTGTGTGCTACAGCCACCAAAAGTCAACAGATGAAGATACAGCCAGCAACTCATGTCCCCTCAACCACGGTTACGGAGCTCTTTATTGATGTACAGGAGGTTGAAAAAGATATGTTTGGTACACTATTTCCTGAGAATCGACATAATGAGATTAGCAGGGAAGCCAGTAACAGTACCAATGATACACAATCACAAGAGTTAGATGATAAAAATGAGTCAACTTTGGAGAATATCCAGTTTGATAGTAATCAGGGTACAATAGATTATTTGGAACCTGCTGAAGCAAGTAATGTCACGAAGAGTATAGAACCAGAATGATGGAACTAGACACTGTATTTGAGAAAGCAAGTGAGCATGAAAGGTTTACTGTATCTTTCTTAATGTGCCAGTGCAAGATGAAATGATTGTTGTTTGTCTTGTGATTTTATTTTGAGTTACAAAAATAATCTAGATCATTATCTTGTCATCCTTGAAATGGTTTGAACTTGCAAGGAGCTGAAATTGATTCTTTTTACTGTTGATATGATGTAACCAGCATGGACAATTAGATAACACAGTTATTTGTTAGTAGTAGCCAAAATTGCATTTATTTGCTGTCTTCTACAAAACAGCAATGTAGAAATTTTAAACTTCAACATTTATAAGTTATCCAGCATGTGTAGAGCAAATCTTTGTTTTCCTTGGTATAGAATGATGATGCATTTTATTCTAAGACATGGTTTTCTTTGTCGGTCATAATGTGTTGTCATTTTAGATGGATTTTCATATGTAGAATATTGTGATGGGTTTTCTTGTCTCCCTTCATTTTTCACCGACTTATTTACTTTTTCTTTGTTTTGATTCCTTGAGTTTTAAAGATGAACTCACGAGGTTGCAATCAGCATGAAGCAAATTCTGGTATTGAACATGTTAGATCCAAAGAAGACACAACATTCTGAGCATTGTCCCCCCAAGAGCCTGTATGTTTTTTTCTGAAGCCCAAATCTGAAAAGTTGTATTGAGCCTTTCAATGACATTATAATCAATTGCACTTTGCATGTAATGCCTTGTGATTCCCAAAGAAGGGACACATGTTTAACTTCCATCTTGATCTATCTAGTAGAGAGATTGGAATTTTTGCTACATATCACCTTTGCACCGTCTCATGCATTCTCAAAGCAGTGTATGACTATTACCTCTCTCTATTTCTAGCAAGTAAAGATAGCAATGAATGGAGAGATATTTCCTTTGCCTTAAAATGTCAATGGAATGAAAGGTAGCTGTCATGGTCAAAGTCATGACTCTTCTCCTCGAGCTCACATGCATCTCCTTGGTAGTTACATCGACATCCCTATGAGGATGTGACCCCATCAATCCCTCTCATTGTTTGAGTCCCAGATTCACATTGTCATCTCCCCTACATGTTCGAAGTTCCTAGCCCGCATAAATCGTCACACATGGTTGTCCACCTGTGATCCGGAAAGGAGAATCATGGTGATGGTAATGAATGAGGCGAGCATCATCATGATAGAAATGGGTTTTGCAACTAGAAGTTGTGTTGGTTGTTTGTATCCATAAAGTTCCCCATTGTGACACCGTGTTGTTTTGATTAGTGTATCAATGTGCAACATCGTTCAGATTATGATAGATTGATATTGATACCCTCATTCTTGTATGTGACGGTGTAATTATTGGCACTCTTTAGGATAGCCATCAAATGCAATGTCTAATAATACAACCTTACCCTAATAATTCGAAGTCCATCCAGCATACATTGCCCTGTAGACTCTTGTTTTAATTTCAAATGATCACATTGTTAAAACTAATTAGATAGGAAAACTAATAAATGTTACATAGCATATATATCATAAATTTGTGGAGTTATAAAGGAAACACATGAGTACTTTGCTCACACTATCCAAACTACCATCTATATATAAGAGATATAATGTGCATGCCCAATCAACCCTTGAATTGGATAGTATTTTCTATAAACATTGTTATGTAGAAGATTTGGAATTCCACGTTTCTTGTAGATTATAAATATGTAGGATACACAAATTGATGCAAATAAAATCAAACTTAATTATAGATAGAATTTAATATTCTACCCATCTAGTCAAGAACTTAATATTCAAAAGCTTTGAAGAATCCAAATATTTTGGCTATCTAATTAAGAACTTAATGTCCAAGTGTCTTGTAGATTATACATATGTAGGATACAAAACTTTGATGCAAATTAATTGAAGAATCCAATATTTTGCCAACCTAATCAAGAACTTAATTTCCAAGAGGTTTAAAGAATCCAAATATTTTGCCCATCTAATAAAGAACATAATCACCAAAAGCTTATGTATGGGTACATTATCCTATAGGAAGTGTACATTGGGGGGACCATCTTGAAACATTAAACAAGAAAGTATCATGTACATTATATCAACAAAGACACCCATAAGCTTTGAACCCACAACCTTGGATTTGATGCAAATTGTCTTGTTTTGATGTTGAGAATTAGGATATATTCTTGACAAACTTTTGAACCAATGGAAACGAATATCGTTTTGATCCAAAGTCTAAAGCAAGACCTGTCCAAAGGAGGATATGAACAAATGAAAGAAAAAATAAAGATATATGGAAATGGAGTTTTGTTTGAGAATTAGTCTCGATGACCAATAAAATATGTAGATCGGCAAAATGATTTTAAAAACATTTAGCAAAATATCAAATTAAAATGTACGTTCTATCATCACGGTCGTGACAAGATTCAAACCCATAACCTTTGGATCCATTGCACTACAAAATCTTATATTTGTAAGAATAAAGTTTGCATTACACTTGAACCAATATTACATTGTGGAATTGACAAAGGTGAATGTGCACACGATGTCAATTGGTGTGCTCAAGACCAAAGAAGACTATGTAGATAGTCACCACATGAGGCTACATTGGTCAAGGGTGACAATGGAGACCCTGGTGAGGATCAAGGATTTCAAAGAGTGAGTGGTCGCTTGACCATGGATCCATGATTAATTTAATGTCCATGGACTTCTAAAAGGAAGGGAAGTGACGAATCAACATGAAGCACAATTAGAACATTAGAGTAGTGTCTCGAGCATCCAAAGAGCTACAGGGGGCTTGCCCAAATGTATGGGTGATGGTAGGGGATGTAGAGATTGACCAACACTGAGTCCTCGTTCAAGAGATATGCTCTCACTCAGTCATCTTGGGCGAATCATACACTGCATCGGCTCGCATGGAGATGAAGGTGCTTGTCAATGGGCCCACCTACATGAGAGTCAAGACACAAGACAAAAGGAATTCGGTCCAATTCAATGGGTCCAGTCCACCTATACGAGAGTCAAGAACCAAGACAAAAGGAATTTGGTCTAATTCAATGGGTCCACCTACGTGAGAGTCAAGAGTCAAGACAAAAGGAATTCGATCCAATTCCTTATGGCTAGACCCAACCATGAGTGCAATAAAGATTCCCTCAAGGGCGAAAGGTGGAAGCACTTTTGATGTAGGGTATTAAAGTGTGGGACTAGAATAGTCAAGGCTGCAAACTAACTCCCCAAAAAATTTGTAAAATTAGCAAGAATAATAGGAAACAAATTTGGTTTTCCGAAACAAAGTATAAATTCTCTAGCATAGACGATAGAGTTAGATGGTAGAGATAGGCCTTTGGGCAAAAAGATATGTAGGGTATCCTAAACAATGTACTATATTAAATGATGAAGATATCGTAGGCGGTGCCATGGAGACGGTCTTGTTCAATGACACTCTCGGTGAGATGGAGAAAATACTCGCTTTTGCCTTTAATGAGAACTCACTTTACATGTACACCACTATCAAAGGGCTTGGGTGGTTTATTGAAGACAATTGGTCGAAGTACACACGAAGTACAAGACTGTGGATAAGGTGAAGCATTTGGCTACTCCATTGTTAGAGGAGCTGGCAACGAATAAAGGGAGTAGCAACCAATCCTAGCTTACAGGACCCGGGGGGCATAGGACATTAGTTCACCGACGAGACACGATTCCTATTCTCAATGAAAAGTCAAAATTCAAAAGGATGCTTGAAAGATACTAAAAGGCTTTCACCTTTTCCCGAATTAGATATGCCGCGTAGACCACAATCATCCTCTTCAACAAACCATACAATGTCACATAACTTTGACCACAACAGGATTCGATCCCACAACATTCGGATCCGATTTCCTAAACATGCTAATCCATTGGACTATCACGATTATACGCATGCATGTGCTACTTGAGGAGGACCACGACGGTCTTGGAGCATGGAGTCGAAAGGACGGAAGGTACATTGAAGATTCACCCTTGTCAAAGAAAGGTTCTAATCAGACGTTGGCTCTGGTCAAACTTGGTCAAATGTTGGCAGTTGTCGGACATTGTCACTCGTTGGAAATTGGCACTCGTTGGACAAGACAAAATGTTGGCAAAAAGGTACAAGGGATATCTTATAAAGTGATAAGAGATAAACTACCACAATTTTGGTGGTTTAATACAAAACGATCATATGATACGATTAGAGCACAAAATGAAAACGAACAAAAAAAGGGGGGAAGAGGGAGTAAGGAGACTCCGGTGAAGGCGATTCAAGTGAGCCATCGTGACCACGACTATGATTGTTGGATACGACGCCCGGACGATGGTGTTGTGTTCCCTTGTTGCTTTGTTCTCCCTTCAATGACCCGAGTGTGAAGTAGCCCACACTTCTCTTGAAATCGTCATTGTGTAAGTTATCCATCGTGGAGAAGATGATCGAACCTCTGAAGTAGTCGTAAGTAGGTAAACCCGAAAGTCAAAGAAGAACCCCTAAAATAAACCCCATGACAAGAAGAATAGACCAAAACCTCCCTAGACCGAAAATTTAGAAGGAGATGAAATGAGGAAAACCCTAAGTCCTCTAGTATATTGAGGACAAAAGAAGAAGAAGAAAAAAACCTAATGGTGCACCCCAAAACAAAAATGAGGAACCTCAAACCCTAATGGCACCCCTTAAACCACAAAAATGGGGACCTTCTAGAAATGAAGAAGGGGAAGAGAACAAAACCCTAATGGTACACCCCCTTGGGCAAAAAATGGGCGACCCAAAATAAGCCCTCTTCTCCTCTTTTTATAGAGAATAGAGTCGCCTAATTTCGGAATAAAATGCATAAATAATCCATCATTCATAAGCTGCTATTAAACACTAGAACTTTGCACCTCTACAAGCTTATTGAATAGCACTAACCACTATGATATTCTGTTTTATAAATTTATTAAATTTTGTATATACATGTAGTTGTGTGGTGTGAATAGACCTTCACTTTTTTCTTTTTTCTATCTTTGGCCACACCACATTACGACAGTGCTACGTAGAATTGTTTTCATCTTGAGAATTAATAAAATGCTTGTTCATTTTATGTAGTTTGTGCTTTAAATAGATTGTACTAATATTTTTAAATTCAATCTAGTGAAAGAGTTGACGTACGATGTTTACATATAACTTGAGAATCAAAATATTATAGCCATCTTCAACAAAAAATACAATATGTCACATGACTAGGATTCCAACCCACGACCTTTGGAATTGAGAATTAAGAAAATACTTGTTCACATTATGCTATATATGTCACATAACCTTGATCAAAATGGGATTCAAACCCACGACCTTTGGATCCGAAGTCCAACATGCTCATCCATTGCATTATGCAACCTTGCTTTCGTGTTGAATTTAAAAGTACTTGTTCACATAATGTAGTTTGTGCTTGAATAAGATTTTCCTATGTTTAAATACAATCATATCAAAGATTCAACATGCTATATTGCAATAAAATCATGTCGAGGAGTCGACATTTCACAATAATCATGTCAAAGAGTCGACATTTCATATTTCCGTGAGACTATATGTTTGTAGCATACATAACCTTTTTGCAAATGGACTCAAGAATCCACATATTGGATTCCATCTTCAACAACAATACAATATGTCACATAACCATGACCACGACGGGATTCAAACCCACAGCCTTTGGATCCAATGTCCAACGCCCTAATCCACTGCGCTACGCGATCTTGTTTTTGTGTTGAGAATTAATAACCAACATACTTGTTTAGTTTTGAGTTTTCACTATAATCATGTCGAAGCATCAAGATTTCATGTTTCTTTTTAGATTATATGTTTGTAGCATAGATAACCTTGCTGAAAACATACTCGAGAATCCAAATATTGTCGCCCTCTTCAACAAATCATACAATATCTAACACAACTACGACCACAACAAGATTCGAACCCGCAGCAATTGGATCCAAACTCCAATGCACTTATCCATTGTGCTACGCACTACGATAGGAACAAGTTGGGTCCTAAACATACCATACCATTGGCCTTTTGCTTTCTTTGAGGTCCTTTCCACTTCGTTTCTGCAAACTCCTTTCTTTTCACATAGTGAGAGGAAAGTGCCTTAAGAAGGCATTTCAAGACGAAAGTAGGTTGGTTGTGAGTAGCTGACTATATGCGCCCCTCGTACACCGTCTTAGCGTAAACTACGGGACGGGATTCATCAAATATACTATGTTGAAATATAACTTGACAATCAAAAGATTGTAGGCCTGACAAACTATACAATATGTCACATAACCTTGACCACTAGGGGATTCAAAGCCACAACTGTTGTATCCGAAGTCCAAGGCGCTTATCCACTACACTCAACGGTCTTATTTTAGGGTGGAAATTGGGAATTAAAGAAATTTGTTCACATTGCACAGTTTGTGCTTGAATAAGATTTTATTATGTTTAAATACAATCATATTGAAGATCCGACGTACTATGTTGAAATAAAATGTGGAGTAGTCCAAAATTTCACTATAATCATGTTGAGGAGTCGACATTTCATGTTTCTTAGAGACAATATATCTGTAGGATACATAACCTTTATGCAAATGGACTTGAGAATCCAAATCACAAAAAGGGCAATATTATATCACATATATTACGACCACGACGGGATTCGAACCCACGACCTTTGGATCCGAAGTCCAACGCGCTAATCCACTGCGCTACGCGGTCTTATTCGTATTTTGATTAGAACAAAGTAATTATTCACTATATTTAAATAGTTAGATACAAATATTGTAGCCCTCTTCAACAAACCATACAATATGTCACATAACTATGACCACGGCGAGATTCGAACGTATAACCTTTTGGATCCGACGTCCAATGCACTAATCCATTGCATTACACAGTCTTGTTTTCATCTTGGAATTAATAAAATACTTGTTTCGTTTATGAAGTTTGTGCTTGAAAAAGATTGTACTATGTTTAAATACAATCTGGTCGAAGAGTCGACATAGTATGTTTAAATCCCCACTAATTACTGTATCTTTGCTTCCTAAGGTTATGCATTCAAATCTTATTATTGCAAAAAGAAAAACATGATAAATGTTATTGTTGATGAACAAGCCCATATGAGATGAATTAGCCACACTACATCTCACACAAAGAGATTGAACAATAAGTTTCCTTTCCTTAAGATTCTAGTGGAGCATAGCCAATAAGCATAAAGTGGTTATGATCTTCAATGCATGAATGTAAGTTACAAACTATAACAATGATCATATAGGTCTAGGATTTCACGGTTACCTAAAAGGCTAGACATGTGGCTTTGATGAAACATATCAAGAGATTAGTGCATTCCAAGTCACAACATTCCATATTGGAATTTGTTGAAATACTTATTGTGCTTTCTATAGTACACCACATTTGAAGTGCATGTCAATCAGTTAAATGCTGAGGCACTGTGTCTTTTTGCAATAGCCCTTGTTTTCTTACCTTGAAACAAGCTCTCAATAACCCTTGTTTTCTTATATATCTTCCCAAATCTTTAGAGACCTCAACCATATTGCCACAAGATTTCAAGATCCCTACATCTAGACATATGCTTGAAACATTTCAATGCTTCATCATTAAGACAAAACATCATGTGTTAATGTTGGTCAAATACATTTCGTGCTTTTTCAAGCGCATCACAATTAGAATACATGTCTACCAATGCAGTCCCAAGAAGAAGATCCATTTGTAATAACCCTTGCTTCTTGACCTTCAGATGTATGCCTTCTCCAATCTCTAGAGACCCTACAATGTCACAAGCTTTCAAAATAGTGATGTAAGTCACTACATTTTGGATTGACTCTAGTATCTTGCAATGCTTCCATTCCAAGCCCATGTTGAGTATAACAAACAATTGGGGCACTCCAAGACACCGCATTCTACACCAAAAGATGGTCAAATTCTTAGTGTGCTTTATGGAGCAGACCACACTTGAAGTACATGTCCATCAAGCACCGGAATAAGTGGGGTGTTTCAAGCAATCATTTGAAGGCTTATTGGAAATGGACTTGGTCTTTTAGGGAACCAACAAAATACATTCTCTTCAGATGGCTTTTACTACATGCAACATTACTAGTAGGTCAATCTTTGAAAGGAAATGTGGCACCCGTTCTTAGACAATGTAGTTATTGCGGTGACTTGTAGGAAACTACCAAGCATGCTCTTTGGTCCTGTTCACTAGCCCAACAAGTATGGAATACAGTTCTTTCTTTATTCTTGACAATTAATGCAGGTTGCCTCTTCTCTTGGGGAGCAACGGTATGGGGGTTCTCCATTCCAATCTCTTATTGTATGAGGCAGATGATGCTCTAGAGGCTAAGACAACCATCAACAGACATCTAATATCTATCTCCCCTTTTCAACAACCTCGAAAGCAAATGCGTGCAGCCCATGTATGGAAAACAATATCTACGGTTACATTATGGACCTTATGTAAGTATCGGTGTAAAAGACGATATGATTCCATAATTCCCCTTCTCTCAGATATATTGCCAGAATTATGCGAGAGCTTATTGGCGGTAGTGCGTGGGCAATATGACAATATGTCGGGCTCTTCAGAGGTTGTTCTTAAGAAAAGGAAAAAATTACTGCAGTTATGGAGGAAGTTGCCTCTATTCACGGTCTCCTCTCAAGGACTAATCTGGAAATATCATCACCCCTAGCCCTTCCCCTGATCATCCTTTAATTGTACATTGTGTAGCCTTCTAGTGTTTTTTCTTAATACTAATGAAAGAAATCTTTTCGGAAAAAAAAAACATGTCCATCAATGTATTACCAAATACAACATTTTTCTACAATAACGCTTGCCGTTTCACCTTTCTTTGTGTATCTTTCCCCAATCTCTATGCACCCAACAATACCACATGCTTCCAAAATGTAGGCATATGTTATTGTGTTAGGTATATTGTGCAATCAAAGCATTCCAAGAGATAATATTTCGCCCTAGAAGCTGCTTGAACATTTGTTGCGCTTGCTCAAGTGCATGACACTTTGAATACATGTCTACCAATGCAATATTGCTTACCACATTTTTGTGCAATAAATCTTTCTTTCCTATCTCTGTATTGGTATCTTGCCCCATGTTTATGGATCAAATAGAGAACCAACAATGCGACAAGTTTTCAAAATCCATACATAAGTTACCACATTTGGATATACCCCCATATCTTGCATTTGTCTGAAACATTTGAATATTTCATTACCAAATCGTTGTTGAGCATGTCAGGAAATTAGGGCACTTCAAAATACAACATAAGTACGAAGCTCATCAAATGCTTCTTGTTCTTCCTAACGTGCACCACATTTGGGATATGTTGTAATCAAGGCTGTGGCAACATAGGTATCATTTGCAATCAAGATTTTGTCAAGAATATTTTATTAAGTTCTTGTCTCTCTACCACCATTTTATCAGATTCAGAAGCATAATTTGATCATGATGGTTACCTATGGATGTTGGAACCAAGCAAGTTGAACTCTATTTAGCCTTGTCTTTTGGAAATTTAGCATGTTGTAAGTTGCCAAATGAATAGTCAAATGAGAATCAAAAGCTTTAATACCTAAGAGAAACAACAAAAAATTGTGCTTTGAAATTTGCATAATGCAGGGAGGGTTGCGTTTTGTGCTCCATGAATTTCAAGACTATTGAGAATTTCTGAAACTAGCTTTAAACTTTAAATTTTCTAGCCGGGTTAAGTGATGTAATCCACCCTTGTGTTTGATTACAATCGTCGGGTTAGATCATTATGATTGACGAGTTAGAATATATTTACCGGGTTAGATGTGAATTTAGTAGGTTCATCGGGTCATATGCATGCCAAAATACATTTACCGGGTTACAAATGACAAGCCGGTGGTTTGTAGTTTTTGATTTGATGGTGTTGATTGCAACCGAATCCCACACATTACCCAAAACCGCCCGTTTCACAGATCACCTTGCTAGATATGTGTATGTGTATGTGTGCATATGTGTTTGTGTATGCATATGCATGTCTTTTTGTGTCTACAGCAACATGGTAAAAAGAAATAACGGATAGAAAGAACATGACTTGACATTATGCCGACAACCATTATAAATGAATCAGTTTGCAAACGTTGGGTCATCTCTCACATAAATTATGTTGTCTCTTCAAGAACCTTTTAAATTACATGGATGGGCCTCTAGACATGTTTCCGTTGAACATCTTCTATTGTTGAACATGCAAAAGAACAATCATGGCAAGTCCAAAATATGCCTTTCTTTTCTATTCATGACAAACAATCATGCAAGGAGAAAACAATCATGCAAGGACAAAGACAAATTATCATCACATGTTTTTGTGGAAGGAAGATGAGGTGTAAGAAATTAAATGAGTGACTATTACAATGATCATTGATATATTAAAAGACTTTAGGATAATCCATGAATACACGTGTCAAGCCATTTTCATGTGTTTTGGAGGGACCCAATTTGTTTGTGGAAGTGAAGCAAATACAAACACAAAATCTATGAGGATTAAAAAAAGAAGAAGGAAATGTTTCGAAAGGGAGATGATTGTCATCTTCATATATTAGAATTCTCATTGCACATATAGCTTGGAAAGCAGCATCATGTAAAAGCAATTGAAACACAATGGCCCAACCCATTAATGAGCTAGGGACATAATTAGTTTATGAACGTGAAGCATAGAGACACATGGGATGTCATGTGAGGAAATGAAGATGAGTGAAAAAAAGCAATCTTTTATAAAGTGTAGCCTTGTCGCTTTGGGTAACACTCGATGTTTTTAAAAGGAATCAAAGACTTTTATGAGCCAGACAAACACATGAGTTGTTCCATAGCCAATGATGGGAATTGCTCAACAAATATAAGGGACACATTTGTCAACACTTGGCATTGGCATTGTGGGAATGTATTCATGGGCACATGTGTATGTATCATTGTTGTAGAATACTTAGCATACAATCTGTGTAGAATACATGCAAATATTCTAAAAGTATTCTACCTTCTTTTTTTAAATACTTAGAATACGTATTTTATAGATAAGATACTTTAAATACTTAGAACCCAATTATTGCACTTCTCATGACTTTATATATAGTTCAAGATAGATCTCTATTCTCACCTATCAATAGTTAGTGAATACTTGGGAGCAATAACAAAGAAGTCTAGGATCCCTATGTTATGTATAGGATGCTAGGTAAGTACAAGTAGCTATAGAAATGGTTAAAAGTTATAGATTGGATGACAGGGTAAAAAAGGGGCACTCTAACTCCTACTAACTAGTATTGCTTGTGGCTATCATGAGCTATCTATCGGAGGAAATCTCTTGGTGGATGCTCATAATCTCCATGCAATTGCATTAACATGAACAACAAAATTCGCCAAACTTTACTATTTGGCATTTAGCCAATTATCACTTTGAACCCCTTACACACCTCTATTTAAACGACAAACCACACATTTATATCATATACACAAAACATGATAAGATAAGATCTTGAATCTAATAGGGAATATTTTGTGGGGAAGTCTAAGGTCTTTTATTTGTGTATGGTTAGCTTGTTATGTGTTGTTTACTATTCCTCTTTGAGAAACATCCTACCTTACACAATTTTCTTCCTTGACTATACACAGTGCACAACAAACATATCTTTGGTTGTCGTCTTCCTCTCCAAACAAGTCGTATTCTAGTGGGGCTTGGAATTGGAACACCCATCTAGCATGTATGTTTCCTCATCGATCCTATTTATTTAAGTGGTTAAGAATCAAGATGACATAACGACTAATGATAGCACATGCACTAATAAGTTACATATTAAATCTAAGTAGAGTATATCACTCATTCGCAAACCTTTTTTCAACTACATCTAAATTCAATAATCTAAACGTTCTTAGCTACTTGATTCTATAATCATGTTTTAATGTGTTAAGGTGTGGTTTTCAAAATACAACCATTTCACATCAAAGCATATAGATGAAACTTCAATACAAGAAATTGCCCCATAATCATGTCAACCATTCAAAGCTTTTGATGGCTTTTTGCAAATTTAACTCCCATGATATTCATTTAAGAGAAGTTACAAGGGGCAAAGTTAATTTCAATTTCGTTGTATCAAAGCACATAAGTCCATGTATGAGTAACATACATAGATTGAAAAACGTTGTGTCATGCGTCTTTCATAATGAAATCCAACCTTCTTGGAATTTTATGATTTAGATATTACACTTAGGAAGTTAGAAATCAAATGGAGTTTATATACAATCTCAATTTTCATAGTACTAGAATTCTATTATATCCTTTCACACGGGCAACAATCTGATATTAAATTCAATGGATGGACACTACTTTGTATATTCTTAGGCAATAAACTTGCAAAGCTGATAATCTCATAAAGTTTTTACGTCATTATACACTGATCAAGGAAGATCTTTGGTAGAGGATACCCCTTTTCCTTGCAATATGAAAAGAACTATCACAAAGTCTACGAGAACACATCATTTTGTATTCAATGGACACTCTTTTGTATATTCTTAGGCAATAAACTTGCAAAGCTGATAATCTCATAAAGTTTTTACGTCATTATACACGAATCAAGGAAGATCTTAGGTAGATAATACCCCTTTTCCTTGCAATATGAAAAGAGCTATCACAAAGTCTACGAGAACACATAATTTTGTATTACACAAATAATCACAAGAAGAAAAATAAGATGCATTTAAGATAAAATGTTTGAGCATGACAAGTAGACATTCCCTTTCATACGCTTACATTGTTAGAAACAAAATTTTAGGGGATGGGGTTTGGAAGCTCAAAACTCTTGGCTTGTAAGAGATAGGTCAATAGAGCTCCTCTAGGTTACCAAGAATAATTGTCGGCATTTCCAACTTCCAAGAGCACACAAAGGATACATCAATAATGTTATGACAAGCCTAAAGCAAGAAAAGAAAAAAACAAACTCGCAAAGAACTTTAAAAAAACCTACGAAAAGAAGGTATTTCTTATTGTGAGATTTATAATGCCAATTAGACACCTTATTTACAATAGATGGAGACGAATTGAATTGAAACAAAGAGTCAACTCTATATGTCCTACATATTTTTGAGGGCAAGTTTAAAGCTTCATTATATGTCCGTCTCTCGTATAGATTAAAGGTACCCTTTTTTCTATTCATTGTCTAAAAAATCCAGATGTTTAACAATCAGCAACAGTTCGGTTCAGTTTGAGAGGGTCAAAACCGAACCGTTTTAAAATTTTGAAACTTGAACCGAACCGAACTGAACCACGAAACCGTTAAAATTTTTCAAACCGTTAAACCATTAAAAACCGTGGTTTTGTGGTTCGGTTTTCAACTTAGGTCAAATTTTAAATTTTTTTAAATTTAAAGATGTTCCTTTAATGTGAGAATAAGGTCTAAAAATGAAAAGATTGTTTAAAAACAATTAAATTAAAAAAAAAATAAAAAGTTAAAAAAAAAATAAAAAACCGTTAAACCGTTGTAACTGCGGTTTCTGAGTGTTGAAACCGAACCGAACCGTTAAAAAAAAACCTAAACCTAAACCAGAACGGACCGTTTTAACCATTAAGCCGCGGCTTTGCGGTTCGGTTCGGTTCAAACCGTTGCCGATTGTTACCGATGTTTGACAATACATATTGATCCATTTGTCCGACACACGTCGAGAAAACCATACATTTTATGGACCTCACTTGATTGGAGTTACACCATGGCGTAGAATACATACACACACCGTATAAAAATATATAAATATACGGTGTGTATAATATACGCCCGTATGAAGAAGCTTGGATACAAGAAGTCTCCAATAATGTCGGGGGAGTCCTGTGATTCCTGAGTCCTTTTTTATTTTCTGCAGATCTTTCTTGTGCAGACAAACAGATTCACCAACAGAGATTGCCCCTCCCCCCCCCCCCCCCCCACTTTGCCTCATTCTGTTGCTTCCATGCCCAGCAAGATCAATCTGCGTCGCTCTGTATTAGAAGAGCATGATTTCATTCTAGGCCTTGATGATCTTCAATCCACCCATCCTGCAGCTAATCACATGAACCCTGATTCTTCTCCGCATCCTGCATTTAGTAGCATAATCGATCATGAGCCGGATGATCACATAATAACCGATCTCAGGTTAGGGTTAGGCTCCACAGCTAACCCTAGTAAGGATATTCAGGTCTCCGCTAGATTAATGGAGAATCCTAAGCCAGGTCCTGCATTAAGGTCCATGGAAGCATGGACTCATCTTCCCTGCAGCATGTCAAGGATTAACACACGAAATGTTGATCAAAACCCTAGGTAAGTCGGCCTCATCATCCCTAAATTCTTCTCCAGTTACTGAACCAGAAATTCATGCCATAACCAATGCATCATCACTGTTATGTACATGGATTGCTACATATCATTGGAAGCTCAAAAAGTTCTGGTTGAATTTTCTGATCTAGGGGCCATTTTGTGGTCGGATGGCCTCCCCTACCTTCCCATCGAAGGAATACTACCATCTCTTCTTCGTGTACAAGAACCCCGACGACGACGACGACGAGACCTCGTGTCCACATGGCCGGACCAGAAGACCATGCTGCCCATCATGCCGTTGCCAATGGACTTGACATTGGTCGTACGCGTTATGTGAAGGTGAACATGGACGGTGTCCCGTTTGGCCGCAAACTCGACGTGCGCGCATACACCTCTTACAAAGACCTTCTAACCGCGCTTGAGTATATGTTCCATAATCCGACTCACACAAGTAAGTTAAGGATATTTGAATCGTAGTGACCGTACGTAATGTCATCCAGCAAGCACTTGTTTTTGACATTTTTACCTGATCATGATGTATGCTTAGCACACCTAACATTATGAGCTTCTTTGGTCCGAGGTACAGCCACAATCATATACTATAGCCAAGTGTGGCGGTGAGCAGCAAGGTTTTCCCAAAACCCATAAAGTAACTCATCATTTCAACATTGTTGGAAATATGTGAGAAAATGGACCTCCACACACATGGGAAAATAATGTCCAAAATCTCTTGTGATACCACCAACACTTAGCTTTAGTTAGTTATGTAGAACCTCTAATCACATCGAGAATCTCCTATTGTTTAACACTTTTTGTGCCGAAAACATGAAAGAATTGGGCTCTTTTCTACATGGAAAAATGGCACATAAACTACTAGGATGTATCCAAGCCTCACATGCGAACACTTATAATTTGAAAACTCATGCCATCATGCTTATAACATGCGAATGAAATGTCTAAAAATGATTCAATTCTTTCTATAACATGCCACTTTGTCAAACCTAATAGAAAGGCAACACCTCACAAAATGACAATGTGAAGTTGGGAATCACTACACCAATTCATAACTATCTTAAGTACCCTCATATTGTAATGGGGAATATGAAACAACCTCCTAAGTACCATCAAATATAACTTTTTCCTACCAGTATGCATGCAATATATACTCCTCGCATATCAATGTGGCATTCATGTATAGCGATAGCATACCCACATCTAGGTCCCCATGAACCATAAATTAATTATCCTAGGGTTGGGGACAAACCCATATAAACCTATGACACATCGAACACACAATGGTCTAGGAGCCTTAGATTTTGAGCTATATAAAGGGGATTAGCTATCCCCTTCACAAACACATCTTGAGAGGATGTTATCAAGACTCTATTGGTGAGGCCAAACTCTCTTCTTCCAATATGTTATTTAACATCCAAGGTATAACATAAGGTGATATTTAGTGGTATAGGACACCATTGGTATTTTATCTTTGTCTCATGTCCTTCTCTTTGGGGATGGATTATTCTTTTGCTCATCATTAATATGATCCATAACACTAGAACACTATAAAACATTCCCATTTCGATTCAACCCATAAATACTCTGCCACCTTTATATGATTGTAATTTGTACCCTTTCATGTAACAGTTGAAATAAAAAAGGAAAAAAAGAAGAAGTTAAACTTGCATTTGACCACACATTGACCTCCTAAACTCTCTATACATGCATGATTGATACAATATTACATTGAATGCATGAGAACAATGATGTCACATTTTCCAATCATACTACCAAATTTCTCACATTCCAGCTTGTCTACATGAGTTTATGATATTCAAAATTGTCAAGAAAGATGAGAGAAAGGTGGGGTTCTTTCCCACATGTGAATCGTGATATATGATTTCAACAATACTAAGTATCTAAGGAACCTTACAACATTACATATGATGACGTTGCTTTATATTCGTAATGTACAGTGTGTTGTGACAATGCTAATCATTTCGTGAAAAGCTCTGAATTTCAATTGATCTATGAAGATAAAGATGGAGATTGGATGCTTATTGGAGATGTTCCATGGGGGTACGTGATTTATCATATGTTAATGTTGGTAAATTCAACCAAAAATCTAAAAAATTCATCGCTTGCATTTTGCATTCAAAATATTATAGGATGTTCATAAGTTCTGTCAGAAGGCTTCGACTCATGCATGGATGAATTACTATCACCAACAACCTTGGTAGCACTTTCTTATCTTATTCAATTTTCTTTTTACACTCTTGTTTACTTGTTGCGTTGACAAATTTGCATGCATGGACTTATATATATATATATATAGTTACTTCAAGTCTATAAAGAAAATATTCATCTCATGTTTGCACAATCGGATGACACATTCATTGGCTTTGGTTCCAAAGGAAAGTTTCACACAAAGAAGAATGAGCAAAGGAGGAAAAGAGAAAGAGAAACCTTATGAATAAGCTCTAGAGAGAGGGACACATGTAACAAGCCTAAATGTAAAGAAGTATAATAAAGGTAAAATTTTAAACCTTTTACTTCTTGCTTCACTATTCGCTTTAGAACTCCTTTTCTCTCATATAATGCAATGTATTAATTATGAAAGTTGAATCATAGTTGATGGAATATATATCCTATCAGCTCACCACAAAAGGAATCTCTCTCTCTCTCTCTCTCTCTCTCTCTCTCTCTCTCTCTCTCTGCGTGTGTGCATGTGTGTAAATAATGGCTTTCATTACAAAAGAAAAAAACACCACCTTGACTAACTTACTACAAAGTATAGAACCCTTCTAGGGAGCTAAATACTATGACTACAAACTCCAATGCCACCCTACATACCAATTCAAATGGCGAATATGATGATATGTGACCTTGCAAAGTTCTCTCTCTTCATGGCTAAGATTTCTTGACTTCGCTAGCATTGTCAATTGCCACAAAAGAAGTCCTTTTAACTTTACAATATATTTTCTCACCCCAACTTGCGAATAAGAAATGAAGGTAGTCTGCATATTCCAATTGAACCATAAGCCCCAATACCTCAAAATTTCAAAAGTAATTTGGAAATAAAGCATTTATTGTTATCCATATGTGCAAAAACCCCACTGAAGGACAATAGGCTTACTCTATTTAGAGACATCCACACTAAATTGATAGCAAAGGAAGATAATAAGACACCATAATGACCATAATCGATTGGACCAACTTAAGCCGTACATGAAAAGGACAATATTGAAGCCTCCAATGCATAAACTTATCCTTCAACCTTTTGGATACCCAATCAACAAGTTTCACATGAGAAACTTCCACCCCAATTGGATATCCATGGTGGCCCTCTCCCTCTCTCATTCATTTTAAACCTTGAACATCTTCTTAATTTCAAGCTAATTAAGAATTTAACATTCATCTTAGTTGCATAATGTCTACTCTAATGTAAAAGTGTGGTTGGCTTAGCCATTTGATCATGCTAGACATTCTCGATTTCTTGTTTTTCATTAGCGAAATATGTGATTAACGAATAGCTAAATGGATTAAGTCTTGATTCCACTTATTTATTTATATTGGTGGTGATAGTGCGAATGAGGAAAAGATTAGACATTTCACCTAGGTAAAACAACTAATTCATTGATGTACTAGAGAGAGATCCATACTCTATCTTACTTGACTCGCCGTCAAGTGGTTCATACTTCATATGACACTTGATAACAATGCAACAAAGTAATAATTAGTGAGTGATTAAGCACATGTACAATTAACATATTACTTAACATTTGGTGCAACAATTAAGGACTTGATGGTGTCTACAAGCATTTGGTTGATTATTCAATATTAATCGAGTATTTAATTTCTATTATTGTTTTTCTGGCATATAGTTATTATTTTCCTTGTCATTTAGCAAATTAGTAAATGTAAAAATTGCTTTACTTTTCGTTGATGTTTGATTGGATTTTTCCCCCTCTTTTTAGTTAATACCTAAATTTCTTATATGTTGTTAAATAATTAGGTAATTAACTAAGGGTTTATTAGTGTCTAATTATGTAAGTAGTTGATCACGTATGTGATTAAACAGTGGAAGATTATGTGATGTGTGTGTATGTGTGAGTATGAGAGGAAGAGAAAAAGAACACTTATGAACAATAAGACAAGATGGGGGATGATTAACAAGAGTGTAGCTAAAGACTTTTCTCTATATCAATAAGCATAAAAAAACAAGATACCCACAATGAGGTATATATACATCTCATGTGCAAGGGTGCACATGTGTGAGTAGAATATAGGTACAAGGATGTAAGTCCTATATATGTAATGAACTTGGTAGTGGAAGATCTAGAATGTATCCCCACTTAAGTGCAAAATCCTATTTACTACTTTAAGGTGAACACTTTTAACTGGATTTTAATTATGTAACTACTAAGTTACATGGTTGATTAATTAACTAAACCTAGTTGAGCTTGATATCTCAACATATGTTTTAAAACCCTTATTTTTGGGAGGTTACATTAATATTTAAACCGTACTCTCTAGATTCCTACGATTGAACAAAGCCTAACAAAACTTATTTCAAATTTCACCATATGTCATTTTCTCATTTTCATGAGTTGGTAAGACTTTCCTCATTGTTGGGCAAATCATGCATTGTGCAAGTGTTAGTAGATTATCACTTATGTTTTTGGGAGTCTTGTGAGAAAACATTACGAAGGCTATGCAAGTGAGGGAATTCTTTCCTACAACTTTAAGATTGAGCATTAATATTCATAAATCATTTTTTCATCTCACATACAAAGAGAAATCAAGATGATCTTGATTGAACTGAAGGATGGTAGAGCAACATTGTATGATAAATTTGTCACCATTTCGGGTATCCTATTTGTTGGAATGTACCTATTGTGAAAATCCTAGATTGGATATGCATTCAAATTGCAAACAAATTTACATATTGGAAATCACAAGTTTGGTAGTTCAAATTAGACAAAAAGTTGTCAAATCAATCATGAGTCCTATGATATTGTGTTTGTTGAGAATTAAACTCAACTTCCCTAGTGTGGGAACACACCTTAGTATACTCAAGTGTGTGAACACCCAACCTCTTAGTATAGTAACTAGTGTGTCATAGAACTTTAAGGTTCTATGACACATATTTAGTAGATAGTTAAGTCTCCACCTCTTTTGCAAGTGGTGGTTGTAGTGAGAGAAGGTAACTATATAAGCACCTTCTTCTCCTCTTTGTAATTGTTTGTTATCTTATTCTCTTCTTAATACAGTTTTCTGTTTTTTTGTATTACTATGTGTTCTCTCTCTCTCTCTCTCTCTCGTAATTAGCTTACCCTAGTGGTAAATTGTTAACACTACAAGCACTACATCTTGGGTTCGAAACCTAATTTTTTCACTTCTCTCTCTCTCTCTCTCTCTCTCTCTTGATTACACACACACACACACACACATACATAGAATCACTCTCGATTCTTTACATAGTATCAGAGCACTTGGTAGCTTGATCCAATTTCATCCGTGTGTGTTGTGTCTAAGCCCACATTCACGAAGAACCAACCAATCGCTGTAGCAACAACCTGCACAACTCATATCAAGAGAAGAAGAAGAAGGAAACTCGCTCCATACAAATCGATCAACATGAATACTCAGATAGGAAGCGCTCTTCCCACCGAGAAACTCGACAGAAACAATTTCGCATCTTGGGAATACAAGATGCACTAATACCTTGTCAGCCAAGGCCATTGGGCTTACATCGAGGGAGCACAAGAAAATTAACCCAACTCGGCACATGCCGACCACCTAGCTTGGGAAGAAGCGACGAGTCGCGTGCTATACTACCTTACATCACACATTCATGATCACATGCACGACCACATCCAAGAGACCAAAACGCCGAAGGAGGCGTGGGGGAACCTAAAAAAGATATTCACGGCGAACACAACCGCATGAAAACTTCAACTTTGACAAGAGTTGAACAGTATCCAACAGAGGGATATGCCAATCGACAACTACACCTTGAAGATCAAGGAGTTGTGCGACTCCCTTGGGTCGATCAATGTCAACATTGACGATGATGAAATGGTGCAGATATGCCTCGGTGGTCTAGCACCCCAGTTCGGCTCAATAAGGTCGGTCGTCCTCACAAGGGAGAATTCTCCCTCCTTCTTTGATCTCTAGTTTATGCTATCGATCGAAGAAAATCATGTCCGATAGAGGAGCAATGCGCAGGAAGGACACATGCTCTATTCGAACTCGAATGGAGGGAGGGGACAAAGTCGTGGAAGAAGAGCCCGATTCGGTCAACGCCGACACAACCAGGAACAACCCTACGAACAAAATTTCTACTACTAGCAAGACGCTGCAACCATGCGAGGTGGAATGTCTGGAAGAAGGGAGATCAATCATGCAGGACCAAGCCAACAAAACAATTCCGTCCAATGTGGATATTGTGGCAAATTTGGCCATTACGAGGCAGAGTGTCGGAACAAGAAGAGTGAGTTGGCCTTCACAAGCGAACAACTCACCAACTACGCCTCAAATTTCGACTATGATGATCGTGGCGGAATGTTCATGATGAGGCATAGAGCGAAATCGGTGACAACATCGTGCCCGACAAGCACCTCCAACTCAGAAAATGTATGGTTTGTCGATTCGGATGCATCCAATCACATGACGTCTCATGTAGATTGGTTTCGAGAACTAGGAAAGCCCAAATGTACCCATCTATGTGGAAACGAGGGATGACACAATTCACCCCATTCAACATGTTGATAATGTCCCATTCGATGAAGAGGGTAACCAAAACTACATCAAGAATATCTTGCATGTTCCAACAATAACGAAGAATCTGGTCTTGGTCGGCCAGATTGTGAAACGAGGCATGCAAGTTGGGTTCAATGATGGAGGATGCTTCATCGAAAAGGAAGGCCGAATTATCGCTTGAAGACGAAGAGAAGGCCAAATATTCATCCTCGATTCTCACGAGATGAAATCGGCAATGTTGGCCAAGGGCCATAAAGCCGACGCCGACATAGAGTGTTGAGAGTCAAACTCAACTTCCCATAGTAATAGGTTTCACACTAGCTCATGGTTATACCAAGCTAGTTTTGTAAATAGTAGAAAGGGCACCAGCCCTAGTTTAGTTGGTATTTAAACCAACCCCTTGTAACTTAGTTAATGTTGGAAGTATTTTGGTTAATGTAATATAAAGTCTTTTATCTCTGTCTAAAGCTCTCTCTCTCTCTCTCTCTCTCTCTCTCTCTCTCTGTTTTGCCTTACGTACACACACACACACACACACACACACACACACACACACACACACACACACACACACACACACACACAATCCTTCCACTGGATCTCAACCACTCTTGCTCCTCATTTCTTTACATGGTATCAAAGTGTGTGGTTGCTTAATCGAATCTATTCAACTGTGTTGTGGTACACGCCGACGATCAACAGAACCGACTCATCAATAGAGAAGAAATCGACATAATGAACACTCCGATGGGAAGCGCTCTTCCTATCGAGAAGCTTGACAGAACGAACTTTGCATGTTGGGAATACAAGATGCATCAATACCTTGTCGGACAAGGTTATTGGAGCTACATTGAAGGAGATCACGAAACTCAACCCAACCCAACACACGCCGACTATCCCGCTTGGGAGCAGGCCATAAGCCGTGTGTTGTATTGCCTTGCATCATGCGTTCATGATCATATGCTTGGCTACATTCGAGATTCGAAAACACCGAAAGAAGCTTGGGGAAATCTCAAGAAGATTTTTGCGGCCAACACGGTTGCACGAAAGCTCCAACTTCGATAGGAGCTAAACAACATGCAACAGAGGGACATGTCGATCACCGACTATACCTTAAAGATCAAGGAGCTATGCAATGCCCTCGGTTGGATTAATGTTGTAATCGATGATGATGAGATAGTGCAAATATGCCTTGGCGGTTTAGCACCTCGATTTGGCTCGATTAGATCGGCCATCCTTGCAAGGGAGAACCTTCCATTTTTCGATCTCCAATCAATATTGTTGGTTGAGGAAAATCACGTCCGACAAAGGAGCAATGCACCAGAGGGTCATATGCTCTACTCCCAATCAGATGATAGAAGAAATTTCGGCCGTGGAAATAGAGGTCGACTCGAACAAGGTCGTAATGGCCGGCAGACTCAAGAGCATAACTTCCACCAATGGCAAGCAGACAAGAACGGTCCCAGAGAGTTCGGCAGAAGGGGGAGTCAGCACGCCGGACCAAGCAATCGTAACAACCCGATCGAATGCAGGTACTGTGGAAAACATGGCCACTATGAAGAGGAGTGCCGGAAAAAGGTACGAGACTCGGCGTCAACTAGCCGATAGCTCACGAACTACGCATTGAACTCTGATTACGACAATCGCAGCGAAATGTTCACAAATCACGCATAGAATTCCGACTACGATGATCGTAGCGGAATGTTCACAAATTACGCCACAAATTCTGAGTACGACGACCGTGGTGGAATGTTCGTAATGAGGCACGAAGCACACTCGATGTTAGCATGAGTCTCAACTAGCACCTCTGCCTCAAATAACGTATGGTTTGTTGACTCAGGAGCATCTAACCACATGACGTCTCATGAAGATTGGTTTCGGGAATTGCGAAAACCCGAACAACCCAGATATGTCGAGACAGGTGATGACACGACTCATCCAATACAACATATCGGGAACGTCCCATTCAGAAACAAAGACAAACAAACCTATCTCAAGAACGTATTACATGTCCCTACCATCACGAAAAACCTGGTCTCGGTCGGCCAGATTGTTGAACAAGGAATGCAGGTACGATTCAACGATGATGGGTGCTTCATCGAAAGGGGCGAACAAGTCGTAGCCCACAATTGAAGAGAAGGCCATATGTTTATCCTCGAATCGAACGAGCTAAAGTTAGCCATGTTCGCAAATGGCCTTAAAGTCGAAACCGACATAAATCTGTGGCACAAGAGAATTGGCCACATCAATCTCCAAAAACTCCAGACCATGCAATCGAAAGGAGTCGTAATTGGACTCCCGAATTTTACCACGAAGGAGACGACGAGCGTATGCGAAGTGTGCCAGTTCAGAAAGCAACACTGTCGTAGTGTATTTCGTACACTACATGAAAAACGTATAAAATAACCGATTCAATAAATATGAAGAAAAAGAAAGAAATATCAAAATATATATTACATGCATAGGGCAAGATTCAAACCTTGTATCTTCATGTTAATAATTTGAAGCCTTACCATTACACTAACACATCATGAGTGTTAGAAAAGCAGATATCTCACATAGAAAGGTTACTTCACACATATTTTCTAGGAAAAAAGCTTTACTTAGAAGAAAAACACATGATAGAAAAAAGCTACACATGCACATCTAGCTTGCATAAACACTATAGTCGATAAAAAACGCATGAGGTTAGAAAAGGCATGTTAGAGAAAGCATATAGTCTATAGATTGAGAAAAAAACATGGATTGCTAAGACTCTCTCATCACTATATAGGATGGGGAGCATAATGTAATAAGGGGTGTGTGAAAACTTTGGAAATTGGATATATTTCTAAAAAACACCAACTAATAAATTATATTCGTGGGATTCACGAAATAAACTATACTCGTGGGATTCACGAGGTTTTTTTTTCTTTCTCTTTCAATCTAAATTAATATTCTTATCTTAATATTGATTAATATAGTACAATATACTTCTGGGATTCACAAGTTTCAATCTCTCTTTCTTATAATGGATTCATATTCATGACTAAACTCGTCTCAAATTCTTCCTCCTAGTCCAAAACCCCGGCGGTTCCCACCCGACTCACGTAACGATCCGACGCCAAAAGGCACGACACAGTTGGTGAACCCAATGTGAAGATGGGTGGCAAGGAGATAGAGAATCAACAAGAGGCGATGACCATGATGACGATGATGCTCAATCACATACTACAAGAACAACGCTTGATGTCAGAGATCAAATCGACAGTAGAGTGGCTTGTGCAAAGAAACGGGCAATTCAACGGAAAGGATGTGTCACGTTGTCTATGTGACTACAAGGTGGCGATGATGCGATATGGGATACCGGAAGGACTAGGCAGGCTACAAAGCGGATAGACGATCCACATCCGGATTCATCTTCTTCCTCGGCAACGGAGCGATCTCCTGGAGCAGTAAGAAGCAGCCGATAGTCGCACTGTCGAGCACGGAAGCTGAATAAAGCGACGTGATAGTCGCCGCATGTGAAGCCGTATGGCTCAAGCGCATACTAAAGGATCTGGGCATTCCCATTACGAATCCAATCGCCTCTTTTGCGACAACATGAGCAACATCTACCTCGCTCGGAACCCCGTCTTCCACGCGCGGACTAAACACATCGAAGTGCAATACCACTTCATCCGTGAGCGCGTGTAGGCCGGAGAAATCGATCTACAACATATCAGTACGCACCTCCAGGTTGCTAATATTTTTACGAAGGCCTTAGGAGCCGACAAGCTCAGGCAATTTGCATCGGACCTTGGTCTCACGACATCCACATTGCCGAGCTTGATGAGGAGTATTGCAAGCTATACGCAATTGATCGAGTACGCAACATGCAATGATACATGAGTATGCAACATGTAGTTCATCAAACCAAGCAAGAAGCCGAAAAGCCGAACAATCCAATTCAAGGATTACGAACGCCAGAAGCCAAATTCTGAAGACCGAACCGAAACAACTTTTCGACAGATGGAAGTTGTGTTCGAAGGGGCGTGTTGAGAGTCGAACTCAACTTCCCATAGTATAGGTTTCACACTGGCTCATGGTTATACCGGGCTAGTTTTGTAAATAGTAGAAAGGGCACCTACCCTAGTTTAGTTGGTATTTAAACCAACCCCTTGTAACTTAGTTACTGTTGGAAGTATTTTGGTTAATGTAATATAAAGTCTTTTATCTCTGTCTAAAGCTCTCTCTCTCTCTCTCTCTCTCTCTCTCTCTCTCTCTCTCTCTGTGTTTTGCCTTACGTACACACACACACACAGAGTCCTTCCGCTGCATCTCAGCCACTCTTGCTCCTCATTTCTTTACATAGAGCTATGGCACAAAAGAATTGGCCACATTAATCAGCCACAAAGGAATGCAGTCGAAAGGAGTCGTCATGGGACTCCTGACCTTTACTGAGAAGGAGTTTACAAGTGTATGCGAAGCCTGCCAGTTTGGCAAATAACATCGTCAACCGTTCCCGAAAGAGAGGAACGTGAGCAAAGGGATCCTGGATGTAACACATTCAGATGTATGGGGACTAGCCCAAACGACAACATTGGTCATCTATGACTTCTCCAAGCACACCTGGATATTTTGAATGCGCCAGGAGAGTGAAGTGTTCTTGCGCTTCAAAAAAGTCGAAAAGGGAACTGGTTGGCATGTTCGATGCCTTCTATCGGATGGTGGCAAGGAATATTCCTCTGATGCCTTCACAACATACCTTTGACAAGAAGGAATTTGGCAGGAGTTCACTTGTTGACACACACCTCAACAGAACAGAGTAACCGAACGAAAGAACGAGCATATACTCGAAGTGGCAAGGGCAATGATGAATGAGAAACATCTGCCGAAATAATACTGGGCTGACGCGACGAACATGACCGTCTATCTAATGAATCGCTGCACAACATTCGGAGTGCACGATATTACTCCCCACAAGAAGTTTTATGTCTGAAAGCAGCTGGACTTATCCCACATTAGGATATTCGGCTCTATCGTATTCGTACATATTCCCAATGAAAAGCGGCAAAAGCTTGATCCAAAATCGTAGAAGTATATCCTCGTGGGGAACTCGCTCGAACATAAGGGGTATAAGTGCTTCAACCCCTCTACCAACAAGGTACGAGTGAGTAGGGATGTCGTATTTGACGAGAACCCAACGTTCCTTATGTCCAACACTCGGCCACAGCCGAGATTCTTTTCATACATAGAAAAACGGGAAATAAAACACGATACAAAGGAGAGGAAGATACACACACTACACAGGAGGTTTACGTGGAAAACCCCAAACTAGGGGGAAAAACCATGGCAGCCCACAGGCTGCAAACTGTCACTATGTATGAATGTACAAAACAGTGAGTTCTCGGAGGCAACGACCTCGGACTCACGCTCTTCGCCACAGGCGGCGGTTACAACAGAGGCAACGACCTCTTTCTCTCTCTCTCTCACTCTGTACACTATTACGTGCTCTCTCTTCTTCTTGCACCAACAAGAAAAGTAACAACAACAACTAATTAAAAGTTTGCCCTAAGTCATATTTATACTAATATGACTTTTCGGCTATTTACAAATGTAGCCTCGATGGGCTCTCCGAAACATATTTACGAATATGTCTCTTCATCCGGTTCTCACCGGGTCTGTACCATCCGACTCTCCATAGCCGGGTACTCCTCATCCGGTTCATACCGGGCCTGCACCATCCGGCTCTCCGTAGCTGGGTACTCCTCATCCGGTTCATTCCGGGCCTGCACCATCCGGCTCTCCGTAGTTGGGTACTCCTCATCCGGTTCATACCGGGCCTGCACCATCCGGCTCTCCGTAGCCGGGTACTCCTCATCCGGTTCATACCGGGCCTGCACCATCCGACTCTTCGTAGCCGGGTACTCCTCATCCGGTAGAGCCGGGTACTCCTCATCCAGTTCATACCGAGCCTGCACCATCCGGCTCTCCGTAGTCGGGTACTCCTCATCCGGTTTCGGCCTCGGCCTATCGGCCTCGACCGAGTTTGTTCATCGGCACTGTTCTTCTTCCTTCCCATCCGGAGGGACCTGTCTCCCAACAAACTCCCCCTTCACTCCGGCATGGGGTGTCTTACCAGTCCGATCCTCTTCCGGCATGCGTCTAGCTTGTCGGGTGTCAGCACTTTGGTCAGCATATCTGACCCGTTCTCGGCCGTGTGGATCTTCGTCAGTGCGAACTCCTGGTCATCTACTCTTTCCCGGATCCAGTGATACCTCCGCTGGATATGCTTCGTCCGGGAATGGTAGGCCGCATTCTTAGCAAGGTGGATGGCACTTTGACTGTCGCAATAGAGTCAGTATTCCTCTTGCTGTTTACCGAGCTCTCCGATGAAGTCCTTCATCCATAAAATTTCCTTGCCAGCTTCCACAGCCGCCATGTACTCCGCCTCCGTGGTTGACAATGCAACCGTCTTCTGCAGCCTCGACTGCCACGAAACAGCTCCTCCTGCATATGTCATTACATACTCGGATGTAGACTGGCTGGTATCCACATCAGCTGACATGTCCGAATCGGTGAAACCGTCCAGTTGAGGTTTTCCGGAGCCGAATCGGAGACAGATATTTGAAGTGCCCTTCAAATACCGGAGTATCCGTTTGACCGCGTTCCAGTGCTCCTTGCCGGGATTGCTCATAAACCGGCTCACCACTCCGAGTGCGTATCCTATGTCTGGTCGGGTACAAACCATTGCGTACATCAAGCTCCCGACGGCAGAGGCATATGGAATCTTCATCATATCCGCCTTCTCTGCTTTCGTCTTCGGGCTTTGCTTACCGGAGAGCTTGCAGTTTGCCGGAAGTGTCGAGCCGACCAGTTTTGCTTCTGACATGTTGAACCGGTGAAGCACCTTTGTCACATACTTCTCCTGTGACAACCATAGTTGCTTCTTTAACCGGTCCCGAATGATGTGCATCCCCAACATCTGTCTTGCCGGACCCAAGTCTTTCATTGAGAAGGTCCGGTTGAGAGCCTTCTTCAGCATCCGTATTTTTACTTGGTCTCGTCCGACGATCAACATGTCATCCACGTACAGGAGGAGTATCAGGAAGTCCCCTCCTTCGAACTTCTTCACAAACACGCGGTGATCGGCCTGCGTCTTGTGGTACCCTTGATCGGTCATGAAGGAGTCGAACTTCCGGTACCATTGCCGGGGAGCCTGCTTCAGTCCGTACAGGCTCTTCTTCAACCGGCATACCAGGTGCTCCTTCCCTTTCTCCACAAATCCTTCCAATTGCTGCATGTAGATCTCCTCTTCGAGGTCGCCGTGAAGGAATGCCGTCTTCACGTCCAGCTGCTCTACCTCAAGGTCCATGCTTGCTGCTATACTTAGCACAGTCCGGATGGAGGTCATCTTTACTACCGGGGCAAATATCTCGTCGAAGTCCACGCCCTTCTTCTGCTGGAACCCCTTCACCACGATCCTGGATTTGTATCTCGGGGGGTTGCCGGCATCTCCCGGTTTCAACTTGTACACCCACTTGTTTCGGAGTGCCCGCTTTCCTTTCGGCAACTCCACCAATTCGTACGTATGGTTCTCATGCAGGGAATCCATCTCATCCTGCATGGCACTTAACCATTTTCGGCTGTGGGTGTCTTCCTTCGCTTCTTCGAAGCTTTCCGGCTCCCCCTCATCGGTCAGCAGAACATGCTCTGCATTCGGAAATCTCCGGGGCGCCCTTCTCTCTCTGAGAGGATATCTACGTCTTCGAGCTTCGGTAACCGGCTCCTCCATTTGCTCTTCATCCGAATCCGATTCGGGGTCTTGGCTGGTTCCGGTCTCAGCTTCCTCTACTTCTTCTTCTATTGGTTCGGTATCCTCACAGTAACTGGCTGGTTCCTCGAGTGCTAACCGGTCTCTTGCCGGTTGGGTCTGCTCATTGTAGAGTCTATCCTTACCGGTCGACTCGGAGTTCATTATCTTCTTCTCCGACTCCCAATTGGCGAGCGTCTTGTCCTCCATGAAGATAATATCTCGACTCCGGAATACTTTCTGGTCGACCGGGTCCCACACTCGGTAGCCGAACTCATCGTCACCGTAACCGAGGAATATGCATGGCCGGGTCTTTGGATCTAACTTTCCTCTCCGGTCCTTTGCTACATGCATGTACGCGAGACACCCGAACACCCTCAGATGCCGGTAGGACACTTCCTTACCGGTCCATATTCTCTGTGGCGTGTCTCCGTCCAAAGGTACTGAGGGTGATCTATTTATTACATATGTCGCCGTCGACAGTGCCTCAGCCCAAAACTTCTTGGGTAGTTTTGCATGCGCTAGCATACTCCGGACCCTCTCCATTATGGTCCGGTTCATCCTCTCGGCCAGTCCGTTTAGTTCCGGCGTCTTCGGCACGGTAAATTCGAGCCGGATTCCCTTCGAGCGGCAGTACTCCTCGAACTACCCCCGATACTCTCCTCCGTTATATGCTCGAACCGCCTTCAGCTTCTGGCCGGTTTCTCTTTCCACTCTCGCGTGGAGCTCTTTGAAGACGGATAACACCTGATCCTTCGTCTTCAACGGTGTGGCCCACAGCTTTCGGCTGTGGTCATCTATGAACGTCACGAAGTACTGCGCTCCGGCATGTGACTTCGTGTCTACCTGACACACATCCGTATGCACCAACTCCAGTGGTGCATTACGTCTCATCGGTGGCCTTGGTCGGAAGGAGGTTCGGTTCTGCTTACCGGCCAGACAATCAGTGCACTTCTCTAAGTGCACGTTCTTCACTGGAATGAGGTTGTCGTCTGCAAGTTTGTTCATCGGCACTGTTCTTCTTCCTTCCCATCCGGAGGGACCTGTCTCCCAACAGTATTCGACGAGTCAGTATATTGGTACATAGTCGACCCAACTCCATCTGATCCAATCGAAACCGATTTTGATATAGACTCAAAGGAGGATGATCAACTAAGGCTCATGCCCGAGGAGAGTCCCATCTCAACAAGGTTGAGTGGACCACAGGAGCCTCCAAGCGACCAAAGCACGTCGTGGCCAAGTCCAAAACTGGACAAAGGGAAGGCCAAAATGCCTGATTACGAAGAATCAGATGGAAAAAAATCGGATCAGTTGCCCAACATTGGTATGGTGGATTGGATGTGCCTATCATGAGGACATCAGGAACCGAGAAAGCGTTCACAAAGCCAAGTGAACGACCACGTTGGTCCACCTGAGAGAAGAACGTAGTGAGCCGATTCGGCTACAATGACTACATGGCATATCATTATGCTTTTATGGTGAAGGTGACAACAATTTGAGAGACAGAAACTTTTTCTGAAGCCATGAAGGACCCACGATGGGTTGAAATGATGAATGAGGAGATGCAAGCACTCTCTAGAAATACGTGGTAGCTAATTAGCTACTAAGTTAACGTATGGTAGTAGCTAATTAGCTACTGTACTAAACTATGGTAGTAGCTAATGAGCTAAGTACTGTATTAAACTATGATAGTAGCTAATTAGCTAAGTACTGTATTAAACTATGGTAGTAGCTAATTAGCTTGCACTTAGCTTATTAACTACTCAGCTAACGTATGGTAGTAGCTAATTGGCTACCACTTAGCTAATTAGCTACTCAGCTAAAGTATGGTAGTAGCTAATTAGCTACCACTTAGCTAATTAACTACATGTTAGCTAATTAGCTACTACACTACAACCATAACAGCTAAATAGTTTCCACACTTTATACGGCTTACCTAATTAGCAAAGATGGAACTAATTAGCTACACTATGGTCACAAGTAGCAATTTTACCTGTTAGTTTTCTCCACTCATCTGGGAGAGCTGTACTACAATCCCCCAAACAGAATGCAGTAATGCGACAGGCATATTGAAAACAAACAATATGGTATGTGTGTTGGCATGGTTGTAGGTGAACCAATAGAGTAGCACATTTGTCCTCTACACGTAATCCACAAGCGATGCAACGTGCTTGAAAAGTCAATATATCATTTCCTAGTTCTCCTTCATTTGGTAAGGGAGCTAGAATGTTTAGGTCCAATTCTTGTCTACTCACTATCCCCTCCGCAAAATGTAGCTACTTCTTAAGGCAACTAACTACCTGTTCTTGATGGGAGTATTGTTCCTTCAACGTTGTCGTGAAGAAAACCGTCCACGAGCGGAATCGGTGCACCGGAGCGTAGAAACCGACTCTTCATGCACGTGCGCCTTAAGTTGTACATAGGAGATCCTAGGTAGATTCGGTAGGTAGGGAGTAAAGGGGAAACGGCTCCTTCCTTGCCTATAAAAGGAGGGAGACGAGGAGGGCGCGAGGGGGAGGGCAGAGAGTCGAGGACGAAGTGCTGTCGGACTGGGCGCTAAGGCTTCTCTCTCTCTCTCTCTGGTTCGCAGACTCCATAGCTTCCTTCTGTGCAGGTTTCGGGAGGCTCGCGCTGCTCTGAGGAATGCCCGAGTGCTTCCGACAGCACCTCCAACCTGTTCCTGTCTTTTTGTGCGTTTACGAACAGGTATCGGCATCTGTCCGCCGGCCTGTGCCGTTGTAACCATCTTCGTGTTTGTTGTCTTCGTGTTCTTGTTGTTTGTCTTGTCAATACATACATACTTCCGTGTCTTTCCGTGTCGCTGTCCCATTCGTGTCTTTGCTTCGAAGGGCCGTGTCCCTGTGAATCTACGCTCGCTCTCTCTCTCTCTCTCTCTCTCTCTTACTCTTTGGTACAGGGCCCCCGAGGTCCCGCCTCACTCCACGCATCCGCGAGGAATACCTCGACATATTTGGTGAACCCGACGTGAAGAGGCGGCAGAAGAGCAGAAGATGAGGGGGTCAGATCTTGCAGAGGCCATGGCTTCGGCAATTTTTGACGGTGCGGCCAAACCATGAGAGAAACCGTGAGTCCCTCGGTGGCAAGAACCGGGAGGATTTTTAGAGAGGGCTGCCAAGGCGTGGGGCCGAGACAGCCCGGACACTCGGAAAAGACCCCACGACTGTACGATAAGTAGGGAATTTTGCTTCTCCGACAACGGAGGGTGTATGATGGTCGGCATCGTTGGCCGAGAAAAGACAAGGGCGGAAGAGCGACTTCGAGCGTGCGGAGTTCTCGGCCCGGACGAGGAAATCAGCGGAGCCGTGGAGGCGGTCTCCTTCGACGACACCTTAGGGATGCTGAGGAAGGTTGCCGGAGAAGACCTTAACGAAGACCGGACGATACCGGTATGTTCCGAAGAGATGTACGAAGTCATCGCGGACTTCAGTTGGGGGCTCGGGTCGGATCGGACGGCCCGAGTTAGCACAAAGTATAAGACTGTGGACCGGAAGGTAAGGCCAGTCGCGGCACCCTTACCGGAGGGCAGCGAGTCTCGGATCCGAGGGGTTGCGTCGGACCCCAGTTTACGAGATCCGGCCTGCATAGGTCACACCTTCACCGACGGGACGCTTCGGGAGCTCAAAATCGGTGGGGGCGGGTTCCTACTGCCGGCGGAGGAAGACTGGTTTCGGAGGATGCTCGGAAGGCACGGGAAAGCCTTCGCATTCTCGCCGGAAGAGATCGGGTGCGTAGAGCCGACGATCGTGGAGCCGATGGTGATATTCACGGTACCGCATGTGCCGTGGAATCTCAAGCCGATCCCGGTACCGAGAGCTCACATCCCGAAGTTGATGGAGCTATTGAGGCAGAAAGTAGATATGGGCATTCTTGAACCGTCGAGTGCCCCATACTCGAACCGATGGTTTACCGTACCGAAGAAAAACAGAACGCTGCGCTTCATTCAAGACCTGCAGCTGGTCAACAGAGTGACCATTCGAAACGCAGGAATCGGACCGACCATAGACGAGTTCGCGGAGGCCTTTGCCGGAAGGTCGATTTACTCGGTCGGTGATCTGTACTCAGGGTACGACCAGTTCCAGCTAGCCGTGGAGAGCAGAGACATTACGACGATGCGAACTCCCCTCGGCCTAGTGCGAATGTGTACCCTGCCACAGGGAGGGACCAACTCGGTGGCCCACATGGTGAATGCAATGAACAAGGTACTGAGGGATTGCATCCCGGACATCACCATGCCGTTTCTAGACGACATCCCTATCAAAGGGTGCCCGGTGGAGGAGAAGGACGAGACAGTCGGGCCGGACGGATGTCGGCGATTCGTAGCGACACACATCGACGACTGCGAGAAGGTGCTACAGAGGCTGGAGGATGCGAGGCTCACCTTCTCCGGGGAGAAATCGGCCTTCGGGCAATCGGAAATCCTGGTGGTCGGACACCTATGTGGACCTTATGGTCGGAAGCCGTCTCCGGCAAAGGTAGAAGCCATCTCCGCGATGAAGACCGACTGTAGCTCGGTTACGGAAGTTCGGAGGTTCCTGGGGGCATGCGCATTCTACCACATATGGATCCCGCATTACACCCACGTTGCGGAGCCGCTATACGGGTTGCTGAAGAAAGGGCAAAAATTCGAGTGGCGAGACGAGCACACGGGGTCGGTCCGGAAGCTGAAGGAAGCTCTTACGGCAGCACCGACGCTCCGGAAGGCTGTCTACGAGAAGGGTACCCCGGTATACATAACGGTGGATACGAGCCCGACCGGGATCGGATGGGTCGTCAACCAAGAAGACGAGAACGACACCCGGTTCCCAATCCGATTCGGCGCTAAGGTCCTCAGTGAGCGACAACGAGGGTACGCCCAGGTTAAACGCGAACTCTGGGGTATCGTTTCGGCGGTAAAGACGGACAAAGACTACCTGATCGGGGCAGGAGTGATTATCGAGACAGATTGCCTGCCGATTCTCGGCATGGTTTCCGGATGCGCGACACCGGACCTGGCGATGCTCAGGTGGATAGCGTACATCAAGTCCCTGGACCCGGAGATACGACACATTTCCGGAAAGGACAACGCCATGGCCGACATGCTTTCGAGGGCGAGGTTTGATGACGAGGGCGACATGGTTTCGGAGGACGAAGAAGTCGGCGTGGACTTCTTCGAGGCGGCGTACGTGACGACCGATGGGACGAGCGCTCCGGCACTTAACGACTTCGACGAGAGCAAGTACGACGGAGAGTGGCTCCAGATCGGTGGCTTCTTGAGGACAATGACGCCGGATGCGTCATGGATGAAGGACGAGGCCAACCGGTTCTGGAAGAAAGCTTACTGATTCTTTCTCCGGGACGGATACTTATGGAAGCACCCGAAGAAGAGGGACGGCGCTCCGCTCCGGGTGGTGGCGATGAAGGAAGAACAGGAGGAGCTGCTGACGGCCTACCACGACAGCCCTTGGGCCGTACACCGTGGAACCTGGGCCACGTTCGAGAAGATAAAGGGGAAGTACTGGTGGCCGGGACTGTACCGGGACGTGCGTCGATTCGTGGCGACTTGCGAGAGCTGTCAGATGCACTCCATAGTCCGACACCGGGACGAACTTCACCCTACGTACCCTCCGACCATCCACTTCAAATGGATGGTAGACCTGGTAATGATGCCGATAGGAGTAGGACAGATGCGGTATCTGGTCCTGGCTCGGGAAGATCTAACGAACCAGGTGGAAGGCCGGGCCCTTCAGAACAAAACGACTGCGGCCGTATGTCGGTTCCTGCTCGAGGACGTAATATGCCGGTACGGGTGCGTCGGAAAGATCGTGGCTGATCGTGGGGAGTTGGACGCCGAAGAGGCCGAGGAGCTGTTCGACCGGCTAGGAGTCAAGCTCTCGCTTACCACTGCGTACAATCCGGAGGCGAATGGAAAGGTGGAGCGCGGACATGGACCGATCGTCAAGGCGTTAGTTCGGGCATGCGGAGGTCGAGTCGGGAACTGGCCGCGGCTACTGCCTTACGCGTTGTGGGCTGACCGGACTACGCACAGTTCGGTAACCGGATTCATGCCGGCAGAGCTCATGTTCGGGCAGAAGCCGATCATGCCGATCGAACGTACGGTCTCCTCATGGGCAACCGTGGACTGGAGAGACGAGATGAGCCGGGAGGAACTGCTGACGGCGCGCATACGACAGCTCGAGCGGAGACCGGAGGACGTGGAGCAGGCTGCGGAAAAGCTTCGGGAAGCAAGGATGAGGAACAAAGCCCGGTTCGACCGAACACACCGGCTCCGACCGAAGAAGATCGAGGAAGGCGACTGGGTGCTAGTCTACGACAGCAACCTCGACAACCAGCACCGAGCGACACGGAAGTTCGCAAGAAGGTGGTTCGGGCCTTACGTGGTACAAAGCGCCAACGACAACGGGACGTACCATCTGGCGGAACTCGACGGTACGAGAATGGCGATACCGGTAGCTGAGAAGCGGATCAAGACGTTCAAGAAGCGTCACGACGACGAGCCGGATCCGGTTAACCTGGACCGGGACGACGAACGATCCGAAACCGAGGAAGAACCGACGGGCGGGAATGAAGGCTAGACCGGTTTTCTCCATCCCAACACAAATTGGCGCATGCCGGTGGATGCGCGGTTAGGTGGGGGCGGATGTCGTGAAGAAAACCGTCCACGAGCGGAATCGGTGCATCGGAGCGTAGAAACCGACTCTTCATGCACGTGCGCCTTAAGTTGTACATAGGAGATCCTAGGTAGATTCGGTAGGTAGGGAGTAAAGGGGAAACGGCTCCTTCCTTGCCTATAAAAGGAGGGAGACTAGGAGGGCGCGAGGGGGAGGGCGGAGAGTCGAGGAAGAAGTGTTGTCGGACTGGGCGCGAAGGCTTCTCTCTCTCTCTCTCTGGTTCGCAGACTCCATAGCTTCCTTCTGTGCAGGTTTCGGGAGGCTCGCGCTGCTCTGAGGAATGCCCGAGTGCTTCCGGCAGCACCTCCAACCTGTTCCTGTCTTTCTGTGCGTTTACGAACAGGTATCGGCATCTGTCCGCCGGCCTGTGCGGTTGTAACCGTCTTCGTGTTTGTTGTCTTCGTGTTCTTGTTGTTTGTCTTGTCAATACATACATACTTCCGTGTCTTTCCGTGTCGCTGTCCCATTCGTGTCTTTGCTTCGAAGGGCCGTGTCCCTGTGAATCTACGCTCTCTCTCTCTCTCTCTCTCTCTCTCTCTCTCTCTCTCTCTCTCTCTCTTACTCTTCGGTACAGGGCCCCCGAGGTCCCGCCTCACTCCACGCATCCGCGAGGAATACCTCGACAACGTACCCGAGAAATTTACCGATTAATTATTCCTTAATCATTAACTTGTAGCTTGTCCAAATTGTAATTTGCGACAATATTTACACCGAGAAGGTCCAAGTTCATTGAAAGAACCTTGATCTCTGTCTGCAGTTGAATTTTCCACTGGGGATCCAACGACCCCTCAATTTCAAGCTCATGTTGAAACCCGTTCCAAATAATGCCTCAGTAGAACATTTTCATGTACAAGTTATTTATAACATATTACATACTAGCAAAACAATAGGTACCTGAATCTAATTTCTGATTGTTGTAACTGCCAAAGTGACTTTGCTCTCCATCGCACTAGCCAATGTTGCTTTCTCTAAATCAGTCTCAAAAAACTCCAATGTCTCATAGGCTTCATGGACATTTTTTAGCATATAGCTAATCAATGTATCACCTATATCATCGACGTTGGCTTTCATTGTGTGTTGGTGTGGCGTATACTTGCGGGTTTGTTGGGAGTCGGCAGTTGCATCATCAACTGCCATGCTCCAAAATCTTGCCATTTTTTGTTGCAAGCTCCCCATCTTCCGACAACTTTCTACCGATGCCTCACCATAAATTGCCCAAGCTACCCTGTACATTTCAGGGTCACGAGATTCCTTCATTGTTTTGCAATACTCGTATGCAAAAGCTCTGGCAAATGAAACGGGCAACTCGTTGTTGACCGAGATCTCTTGATGTACTTTCTAGTGCAGTCTCATGCAGTCGTCGTACAGGTTCGGTCGTACGTGCTTGAGCTTTACCTTGCCTTTCACTCTAGGCACTTTATATACTGACATCCAGTCTACATCACTAATAAATCTATCTGTTAGAACAGTAGGGTCAATACCCTCGAGCGACAGACCATATATGTTGTGAAAGTTCTCCTTTGTCTCGCAAAATTTTGCGAAGTTCAGCACTCTAGGATAGGGAGGAATGAGCCACTTGAAATAGAAAATAAGTTATTAGAATTAGTGCAAAAATAGAATTTTTAATGTGAATTTGGTGCAAAATTACAACACTTTGAGACAGTAATCTGAAATTTGTAATTTGTCCTTTTCAACATGTATCAAAAATCAACCACTTAAAAAATCAGAAACCCTAATCAAAATTTGTCATGAGAATTGGTGCAAAATTACAACATATTGCTGTTGGGATTTCGGTCCCTTTCGGATGGGATGGTCGGATATCGGAGATGAATGCCGACAAGCCCGGTTTCGGTTTCGGATCCGGATGACGAAGACCCCGGCTTCGGTGCCGGATGACGAATGTACCCGGAGAGCGATCCGGATGCAGGGACATATCCGTGAATATGTTCGCTACGAGCCCCCTGAGGCTATAGTTGTAAATAGCCCAAAGTCATATAAGTATAAATATGACTTAGGGCAAACAGTTTTTCTGTTGCTTCTCATTTTTCTGTTTTTCCACTTTAGAGGAGTGAAGAGAGAGCAGCCGTGAGAGAGAGAGAGAGAGGAAGAGGTCGACGCCTCTGTGTAACACCGCCGCCTGTGGCGAAGGAAGCGAGCTCAAGGTCGTTGCCTTGCAGCTCGCCATTGTAAATCTCTCTGTGCATAGTTTGGTTTGGAGTCTCGCACTCCCGTGGTTTTTCCCATATAGGGTTTTCCACGTTAATCCTTGTGTACTCGCGTTTCTTCGTTTTGTTTCTACGTGTGTTTCCTATTTTTCTGCTCCATTGATCCGCGATTAATCGGTTGTGGCCGAGAGAAGAAGCTGAATAGAAGGGTCTATTCCTTACAAACTGGTATCAGAGCGACTGTTGCAGAAAATGGAAGGCGGCGGCAGCGGGCAGCCGATGATGATGGTGCTGAACGCACAGAATTACGCCGACTGGAAGATCAAGATGGAGGATCTTCTGATTGTTCGGGACCTGTACGAACCGATTGACAGGTCGGAAATACCGAAGGGGGTACTTGAGTCGGAGTGGAAGCTCCTGAACCGGAAAGCCGTAGCGACGATCCGACAATATGTCGACGTAAGCGTTCTACAACATGTGGCGAACGACACCAACGCATATGAGATGTGGCGGAAGCTGTCTGGCCTCTATGAGAGGAAGAATGCGTTGAACCGGACCTCCCTGATGAGGAAGATTGTGAATCTCAAGTATCGGGACGGCGAGAGTATGGTGGAACACGTAAGCACGTTCATGGGATTCGTGAACCAGCTTGCGGCGATCAAGTTCCCGTTGGAGGATGCAATGCAAGCCATCATCCTGATGTGTACATTGCCGGAAAGCTGGGAGAACTTGGTGGTGACTCTCAGCACCTCGTGCACCGAAGATAACTTGTCCTTACAAACTGTAAAGACAAGTATTCTGAATGAAGAAGCGCGTCGGAGAGATAAGGAACCGGCCTCCGACCCGAAGATGCTGTTTACCGAATCGGATCGGGGAAGACAATGGAACCGGAGTCCGCAAAGACGGGAGAAGTCGGGGACCCGGTCGCAGTCAAGAGGAAGGCCCACATGCTTCCACTGTGGGAAGCCGGGGCACTTCCGAAAGAATTGTCGGCATTACCGAAAAGACAACGGAGCCGACGACACCGACTCGAAGAAGTCACCGGAGAGAAACGGTGCATACCGGGGAGCCACGGACCGGAGAGGTTCGGATCGGCGAGGGCAAGACCGGAAAGGAACAACGGCACTCGCGGCAAGTGAGGAAGAAATCATGCTCATCACCGAAGAAGGTGAGCTAAACGTTGCCGGCGATGAGACGACCTGGGTGGTCGATTCCGGAGCATCGTTCCACCTGACCCCGGAGAGAAGATACTTCTCATCCTACACAGCCGGCGAGCATGGCTGTGTTCGGATGGGAAATGAAGGTACGTGCCGGATTGCCGGCATAGGAGACGTGTGGTTGACAACCCCGACCGGATGCAAAATGCTGCTGAAAGATGTCCGACACGTTCCGGAGGTCCGACTGAACCTGATTTCGGCCGGGAGGCTAGATGATGAAGGCTACACGGGTAGCATCCGGAACGGTGTCATGAAGTTCAGCAAGGGGAGCTTGATAGTGGTTCGGGCCCGGAAGGTCAACACACTGTACCTGATGAATGCCCGGTTATGTCCGGAAGAGCTGAATGTGGCAGCCGACACTGCCGGTGAGCTGTGGCACAAAAGACTGTGCCACATGAGTGAGAAGGGGATGAAGAGGCTTGCAGAAGACAACCTTATTCCAGTGAAGCACGTGCACCTGGAGAAGTGCACCGATTGCCTGGCCGGTAAGCAGAACCGAACCTCCTTCCACTCAAGGCCACCGACGAGACGTAGCGCACCATTGGAGTTGGTGCACACCGACGTGTGTCAGGTAGAAACGAAGTCACATGGCGGAGCCCAGTACTTCGTAACTTTCATAGATGATCACAGCCGAAGACTGTGGACGGCACCGTTAAAGACAAAGGACCAAGTGTTGTGCGTCTTCAAAGAACTCCACGCGAGAGTGGAAAGGGAATCCGGCAAGAAGCTGAAAGCGATACGAGCGGATAACGGAGGGGAATACCGGGGGCAGTTCCAGGAGTACTGTCGCTCGAAGGGAATCCGACTCGAGTTTACTGTGCCGAAGACGCCGGAACTGAACGGGCTGGCCGAGAGGATGAACCGGACCATAATGGAGCGGGTCCGGAGTATGCTGGCGCATGCGAAATTACCCAAGGGGTTTTGGGCTGAGGCAATGTCGACGGCGACATACGTGATAAACAGATCACCCTCAGTACCTTTGGACGGAGACACGCCGCAGAAAGTGTGGACGGGTAAGGAAGTGTCCTACCGGCATCTGAAGGTGTTCGGGTGTCTCGCATACGTGCATGTGGCAAAGGACCGGAGAGGAAAACTAGATCCGAAGACCCGGCCATGCATATTCCTCGGTTACGGCGACGACGAGTTCGGCTACCGAGTATGGGACCCGGTCGACAAGAAGATATTCCGGAGTCGTGATATCATCTTCATGGAGGACAAGACACTCGCCGACTGGGAGTCGGAGAAGAAGATGAAGAGCTCCAAGTCGATCGGTGAGGATCAACTCTACGAGGAGCAGTCCCGACCGGCAAGGGACCGGTTAGCACTCGAGGATCCGGCCGAAGACAGTGAAGAAACAGAACCGGCCGAAGAAGATGAAAATGATACCGGAACCGGCCCCGATCCCGAAATGGATTCGGATGAAGAAGAAGAATCGGAAGAACCGGTTACCGAAGCTCCGGAACGGAGATACCCTCTAAGAGAGAGAAGGGCCCCCCGGAGATTTCCGGAACCAGAGCACGTGTTGCTAACCGACGAGGGGGAGCCGGAGAGCTTTGAAGAAGCGAAGCATGACACCCAGAGCCGCAGGTGGTTGAGTGCCATGCAGGACGAGATGGATTCCCTGCATGAGAACCACACATATGAACTTGTGGAGTTGCCGAAGGGAAAGCGGGCACTTCGAAACAAGTGGGTGTTCAAGCTGAAACCGGGAGATGCCGGAAACCCCCCGAGATACAAAGCCAGGATCGTGGTGAAGGGGTTTCAGCAAAAGAAGGGCGTCGACTTCGACGAGATATTTGCCCCGGTAGTGAAGATGACCTCCATCCGGACGGTGCTGAGCATAGCGGCAAGCATGGACCTCGAGGTAGAACAGATGGACGTGAAGACAGCATTCCTTCACGGTGACCTCGAAGAAGAAATCTACATGCAGCAACCGGAAGGATTCGAGAAGAAAGGGAAGGAGCACCTGGTATGCCGGTTGAAGAAGAGCCTTTACGGACTGAAGCAGGCTCCCCGGCAATGGTACCGGAAGTTCGACTCCTTCATGACCGACGAAGGGTACCTCAAAACGCAGTCCGACCACTGCGTGTTTGTGAAGAAGTTTGAAGGAGGAGACTTCCTAATACTCCTCCTGTACGTGGACGACATGTTGATCGTCGGACGGGACCAGGTCAAGATACGGATGCTGAAGAAGGCTCTTCACCGAACCTTCTCAATGAAGGACCTGGGTCCGGCGAGGCAAATACTAGGGATGCACATCATCCGGGACCGGAAGAAGAAGCAGTTGTGGCTGTCACAGGAGAAGTACGTGACAAAGGTGCTTCAACGGTTCAACATGTCGGAAGCAAGACCGGTCGGATCGACCCTCCCGGCAAACTGCAAGCTGTCCAGCAAGCAAAGTCCCAAGACAAAGGCTGAGAAGGAGGATATGATGAAAGTGCCGTATGCCTCAGCCGTCGGGAGCTTGATGTACGCCATGGTGTGTACGAGACCGGACATCGGATATGCAGTCGGAGTGGTGAGCCGGTACATGAGCAATCCCGGCAAAGAGCATTGGAACGCGGCCAAGTGGATACTCCGATACCTGAAGGGCACGGCAAACGTGTGCCTCCGATTCGGCTCCGGTAAGCCCGAACTCGACGGTTTCACCGATTCGGATATGTCGGCTGATGCAGATACCAGCCGGTCCACATCAGGGTATGTGATGACGTATGCAGGGGGAGCTGTTTCATGGCAGTCGAGGCTGCAGAAGACGGTTGCGTTGTCAACCACGGAGGCGGAGTACATGGCGGCTGTTGAAGCCGGCAAGGAAATAATATGGATGAAGGACTTCATTAGAGAGCTCGGTATCCGGCAAGAGGAGTACCGACTCTACTGCGACAGTCAGAGTGCCATCCACCTTGCGAAGAACGCAGCCTATCACTCCCGGACGAAACACATCCAGCGTAGATACCACTGGATCCGGGAAAGGATAGAAGACAAGGAGTTCGTGCTGACGAAGATCCACACCGACAAGAACGGGTCGGATATGCTGACCAAGGTGCTCACACCCGACAAGCTGGAAGCATGCCGGAAGAGGATCGGATTGGAAAGACATCCCATGCCGAAGTGAAGGGGGAGTTTGTTGGGATTTCGGTCCCTTTCGGATGGGATGGTCGGATATCGGAGATGAATGCCGACAAGCCCGGTTTCGGTTTCGGATCCGGATGACGAAGACCCCGGCTTCGGTGCCGGATGACGAATGTACCCGGAGAGCGATCCGGATGCAGGGACATATCCGTGAATATGTTCGCTACGAGCCCCCTGAGGCTATAGTTGTAAATAGCCCAAAGTCATATAAGTATAAATATGACTTAGGGCAAACAGTTTTTCTGTTGCTTCTCATTTTTCTGTTTTTCCACTTTAGAGGAGTGAAGAGAGAGCAGCCGTGAGAGAGAGAGAGAGAGGAAGAGGTCGACGCCTCTGTGTAACACCGCCGCCTGTGGCGAAGGAAGCGAGCTCAAGGTCGTTGCCTTGCAGCTCGCCATTGTAAATCTCTCTGTGCATAGTTTGGTTTGGAGTCTCGCACTCCCGTGGTTTTTCCCATATAGGGTTTTCCACGTTAATCCTTGTGTACTCGCGTTTCTTCGTTTTGTTTCTACGTGTGTTTCCTATTTTTCTGCTCCATTGATCCGCGATTAATCGGTTGTGGCCGAGAGAAGAAGCTGAATAGAAGGGTCTATTCCTTACAATTGCGATAGTAATCAGAAATTTGTAATTAGAAATTTGTAACCAGAAACTTGTAATCTGAAATTTGTAATCAGAAACCCTAAACCACTTCAGGGAAACACAAACCCTAATCGTCACTAAAGGCAGAAATCCATCGTACTACGAAATTCTGTCAATCAGAAACACACCTGATGGTATACCCTGATCTTCGAGACATCCTTGTTTGGGACTCCAATGACTTCGCTCGTTATCAGAAAGGAAAAAAAAGTTTTTTTAATATGTAACTGATACATACCTGGACGAGGATCGACTTGGTCGTGTGTTGTAGCTCTGAAGGTGCAATGTCGATCTCAGAGTTTTTGTGCTGCTGCGGGAGCTTCGTCTGCGTTCATGCTTAGAGTACTCCATCAGTTTGGAGTTCAAACTCAAACTCAGGATTATCAGGAATTTGATGACATTCAAGTCGACCTTAGATGATGACACTATTCCCCATGTTCCACTATGTCAGAAACCAAAGTTCAAATATTTGAGTATTCTCATAAATTAAATGACATGTATTTAACTAATAAAACATAAAATTTCGTAAACCATCCTTATGATTTTCCCACAAAAAACTAGCTAAACAAATAGCTAATTAGTTGTGGACATTTTAGTAGTTAATTAGCTATAATAGTGTTTCCACTCGCATGCTTTTACCCTTCAACATCAATGGTGTTCAAGTATTCGATGTATTCAACGTATTCAACAACGTATTCAATGTATTCAACCACGTATTCAACGTATTTTACCTTTAAATATGTATTCTAAGAACTTATAAAAAAAAATTAGAATACTTATAAAATACGTAGCATATGTATTGTACGCGTATGGTATGCTATGTATGTTACAACCATGCAGCACAACAGGGTCACCGATAACACAACAAGGTCGAATGTCCTATGTCGAACGTTCTATCAAGAAACTGTGGAATTACGAATGGAATATGGACTAACTTCCTATGCAGTATTACGATACCATATAAATATATCGTGATCGATTCATTGGCATAATATAATTACGAGCAGAATATAACTTAGTTGAATAGAACAATAGATTACTCAGAGAATACACAACATAGATTTCTATTAACTAATAACTATATTAAACTCAAACTAATAACAATAGTGTTAAAATGTTCTCGGTCCCTTTTTATAGGTGACTCGAAAGATAGACTCATCAAGAATCATACTTTTCCTTGTCAGCAAGAACTAACCAAAAATTCTAACTAACTCTAATATATGTATATATATTTTATTTTTTATTTAGTCGGCAAAATGTTGATTCATTGATCTGCCTCGTCAATCTAACTCTGACTCTGTGTTTCTCCGAACATTGTTGACTTTGACGCTTCCACACTTGTCTGACTCTTACCTGACCGGCTAACACTGCTCGGTCGAACCCACGACATTATCTTACGCTTGCTTTGTTGGGTCGGGGTCATCATTGTTGTCGTCTTCTTCATTTTGGTCGTCCTGGAGTATGTCAAACAATGGCGGTTCTTCTTCTTGTTCCTATTCGGGTTCGTTGTCGTTCTCATTGGTGCTATTCTCCTCTCTGTCAGCGTTGTTTGTATGTGGTGGTGGTGGTGGTTGTGCGGTTGATGCTCCGAGTTTAGTATTCTGTTGTCGTCGTTTACGTTCGTAGTTGTCCAGCTTGATAGAAGTGTCGATGTCATGGGCATCGAATTCCTCCATGAGCCGAGTTATTTCTTCCCGGTGACTAGCTGCTAGCGTTCCGAGCTAGGTCTTCTTGTACTGTAGAGATGCCCTCTTCTGTCATTTTGAAGAACCCTTGGCCCTATGCTTTCCTGTTATCCCTGTCGGCGCGCAAGAGTTGCAATTCAGCTGCTTGCTCCGACCATGTCTTCCATCCTTTGTCAAGGCGGTTGGCTACCAACTGTAGAGTTTTGAGCTTGTGGGCTTTTAGTATCGGACAAACTTTTTCCTCACCCATACTAACCTAGTACTGTGTCGTGGCTAGTTCCTTACGTAGTTCAGTTAGGCGTTGTCGTGATGTTGCACATCCAGTGGGAGAAAAAGTGAAAAAGTGTGGTTCCATGCACATTACACAAATACTTGTAGAAATGAAAATAAATCAATAATAAATAATCCTAGGGTCTAATGGCATTGAGTGCGCGTATAGAGGGTTGCAAGTAAGATTTGAACCTTGCACCTCCAAGATAAGAGGCAATTAGCTTACCACTAAAGCTACTACTGAGTGCTTCAAATTTTGTATATTTCCTTGTCATATTCAGTATTCCATAGGAAACAAACATACAAAACTGTACACAAAACCATGGATTTAAGCCCATGGTTTTATGCATGTCATAAGCAAAACCGTGTGCACAAAACCATGGTTTTAGCCCATAGTTTTGTGCATGTCACAAGCATGTAGAGACCTATAACAGCCTCTAGTTGGGCTTGTGTAAGGGGGGTCAATTTGGAGATCATCAGATACATCATCAACAACAATAATATAATACTCTTCTTATTCTTCTTCTTGACATCTATCTTTTTCTCAAGTGTAAAATCTTCTATCTTCTCAAGTGTAATAGTGTTTCCTTTTCCTCGACTCCTACATACACATCGTCCTCTTTTCAACAATTTCGCGAACGTCCTTCCCGGTCTGAGACCCCGGTGGTTCCGCTCAAGCGAAGCATGCATGCACGCGCATCTTCGCGACATCTATTTGGTGAACCCGATGTGAAGAGCGGCAAGGGAGGATAAAGATGGACGAGGAATATCTCATGGAGGCAATGTCAAAGATGATAATGGAATATTCGAGAGAAGGGAAAAGACGAGATGCGGCCCAACAAATCGTTGAAAACGTGGTCGAGCGAGTCGACTATTTTGATGGGGGCATAGTCCAAAATTTTCTAGACACCTACAATGCCGAGATGGATTCGAGAGGTGTGAATGAAGCTATGAGGCTGGAGTACTTTTGTCAGGTGGTGGCTGAACCAAACTACAAAGAGGTAAAAGAGCTTCGAGACACATGATTCATGGGTGACTTTCAAGGAGGCGCTATTGGAGGCATATGGCTACGAGAGACCGAAGGGACAAAGTTTGTACAAGTTCGACCAATGGGTGTCATTGATGAAGACCCACCGGAGTGCCATGGATGCGTTTGTTGAGTTTGAGTGTCACTTTGCTCAACTCTCAGAGCAGGATCGAAGATTGGTAGGGGTGAATAAAGTTCTACTATTTGTAAAGTCAATCGATCGGAATGAAAGGAAGGCCATTGGAATCCAACTTGAGGATGACGATGGTGCAAATGGCCTCATCGAGGATTGGGCCAAAGTGGAAAGGGTATGCTGACAACACGACGAGAGGGAGATGAGATTCTTGTCGACAACAACACGACCTATGAGGGATGTTCAAAGGAGAACGGGATGCAATAGACCACCACCAAAGGAAGAAAACTCGAAGAGGGAAGATTCGATATTCAACCTAGAAACCTTAATGAGAGAAGTATTCAAGAACTTAAAGGTGCAAGGTGATGCTGAAGAGGAGCTTAAAATGGAGCGAAAACCGAGGAGAACGGTGATCGAGGAAAAAGAGACCTCCCAACAAATATGGGTTAATGAAGTGGCCGATACAAAGGCTCAAGTTTTTTATGACAATACCATGGGAGAAGGTGTGAAACAAGCCACCTTCTCGACTTACAGAGGAACGACGGTCAAGAGAAAGGCCGAAGACTCGAGAGCAGGAAATGTTGCTTTAAGAGTGGACGAGCATTTCGGAACACATGTTGTGTCCGAAATATCGAGTGATGAAGGTGCAAGCACGAGCAAAGCTTGTGTGATCGAGGGATGTAAAGAGTGCGAGGTCGATGTGATTGAGGCAGTAGCCACGAGGAATGACATCGAGTCGTAGATGGCACTGGAAGAGTTCACGGTGGATGACCGTGTCGAGACTTTCTCAACACTTGATCTAGAGACTTGGGCAGTTGCGTCCGAGAGCAAACATGAAACCCAAGAGACGGAAAGTGGTGGGGAAGACAATGCGAATAGCAACGTTGAGCGAAAGATGGTTATGGATGAGTCGACGGTGACCGATGGTGCCGAGGTTCTCCCCACAATTGTTCCTGAGACTTGGGCAGTTGTGCCTAAGTGCCAACGTGAGACCGGAGAGACGGAAGGTGACGATAGGAAATCAAAGGACCGAAACGACGATGAGGAGGATGGCCATAAACGAAGGGATCTCTCCACACCGGTTTCAGAGACTTTGGCAGTTGTGCCCGAGAGCCAACATATGACCGGAGCGATGGAAGGTGGCGGTGAGGAGATGAGGGTTGAAGATAACGCATACAGAGGAACGATGGCCAACAAGGAGGCCAAAAACAAAGCTACAATAGAGTTTGATAAAGACCCAAAGAGCAGAAAGAAAGGAAGAACCAGAATACAATCCGGACGGAAGCTGACTCGGACGAGAGTTGATCAACTGGGCCCGACCCAACCGAAAACTAGACGGAAACGGATCCAGACGGAAGTCGATCGTCTGAGTCTGATTCGGCTGAATGCGAATCTAGACGAAAGCCGACCAAGCCAAAAGCTTATTGGTCGAGACCGATCCAGACAGAAGTTGAGCCGGCCTAGCTGGAGGTCGAAGCAGACGAGCCGCGACACCCGGTCGAGGCTAGTGAGCATAAGGAAAGGCAAGCATGAGACGAGAAAGGATGATAAAGGAAAGTTAGGTGACCACGGAGATGGTCGAGATGAAGGTGGCACATGCACGAGGCATGAAGCGTTATGCTCAAGAGGAGCAAAGGGAGCCATGACAACCAGACATGGCAATGCAAAGGGTGAATGAATGATATGGTGGATCGGATGGCAACAACAATTTGGATAGAAACAAGAGACATGTTTGAAGTAGAGGATAAAAAGACAGTGTGGGCGAGGCGCAAGAAAGGAGGAAATCAAAGACCATCCACCTTTGACCCCACCACATCACTCTTTTCTTCTTGGCACATACCGGAGGATGTGCGGTTTGGTGGGGGTGGATGTCGTGATGTTGCACATCCAGTGGGAGAAAAAGTGAAAAAGAGTGGTTCCATGCACATTACACAAATCCTTGTAGAAATGAAAATAAATCAATAATAAATAATCCTAGGGCCTAATGGCATTGAGTGCGTATAAAGGGGTGCAAGTAAGATTTGAACCTTGCACCTCCAAGATAAGAGGCAATTAGCTTACCACTAAAGCTACTACTGAGTGCTTCAAATTTTGTATATTTCCTTGTCATATTCAGTATTCCATAGGAAACAAACATACAAAACTGTACACAAAACCATGGATTTAAGCCCATGGTTTTATGCATGTCATAAGCAAAACCGTGTGCACAAAACCATGGTTTTAGCCCATAGTTTTGTGTATGTCACAAGCATGTAGAGACCTATAACAGCCTCTAGTTGGGCTTGTGTAAGGGGGGTCAATTTGGAGATCATCAGATTCATCATCAACAACAATAATATAATACTCTTCTTATTCTTCTTCTTGACATCTATCTTTTTCTCAAGTGTAAAATCTTCTATCTTCTCAAGTGTAATAGTGTTTCCTTTTCCTCGACTCCTACATACACATCGTCCTCTTTTCGACAATTTCACGAACGTCCTCCCCGGTCTGAGACCCCGGTGGTCCCGCTCAAGCGAAGCACGCACACACGCACACACGCGCATCTTTGCGACAACATGCTTCGGCCAACACTTGTTCTGTTATTAATTTAGTCTCTGCTACCAACAACTCTAGTCATTTTCCCTCATATTTTACTTCCAATTCAATGCAAATTCTTGTTAAATCAACATTCACCAAATTGAGACGTTCTTTTTCTTTTTCATGCGCCTCCCTTATGTCAGCTGTTTGGAGTTCTGTCTTGGTTATCCGCTTCGCGAAATAGTCCTCTTGTATTCGAATATACTCCTCCAGCTCCTGAACTTTTATTTCTTGTTGTTTGGTTTTGTCCTGCTGTTGTGCCAACCTCTGCTATAACCGTTGGATGACATCATCCTTAGCATCTAACCATTTACTTATTTCGGTTTTAGCCACTTATTTCGGTCTTCTAATTTTTGGAGGCTCTGTTCTTTTGTGGTGGCTCTGGCGGTCGCGTCCTCCACCTTCTTCTCGGCTTCTTTCAGCCATTCGTAAAATTGTTGATCTTGGGACCTATTAGGCAATGGTTGTATCTAAAACTGATCTTCCGCTTCTTTAAGTTTTTCTTTTGTTTGTAGGAGTTTTCCCGACAAGTCGGCATTGTCGGCATGGCTTTTTGCACATTGTTCTCATAGTCGATCGGTTGCCGTCGTGGCTCTCTTGTATGCTTCATCCATGTCTTTGGCTGCCCTATTTTCCCTAAATCATATTCTCTGTGCACTTCAACGAGTGTTGTATGTAAGGGAGGCATTTCAATCGCCTCACCTCGATTATTGGCATTCCGTTGTCGGCCGATTCGATCAATCTCTTATTGTTCCTCAGGTTCGATAATGCCGATAAGTGATTTCTAGATCATAACACGATCCTTGTGTTCTTGGTGCAACAATCATGATACTTCCTCCAAGTGTTGAGCAAGACATTGGACTAGTTCATAAAATGTGCCGAACTGTAAAATGGCCGCCAATTCATGTGTTGCTGATGGAAGATCAGGTAGGCCTAATACTTCTCTTGGCATCATCGATGATGACTTTCCTTTCTGTACTTGACACATCTTTCCTCCTTTGCCATTTGCTGCTACGACTCTATTCTCGGTCGTTTAGCAAGCGGTGCCTCTTTATCAGGTTGTGAATCTCACCAAGATTTTTGCTTCATTCTCCCTGTTCGTTCGATTGTTGGTGTCGGAATCGAATTTTTAACCAGCGACGATGTCTGATTCTGTTCCTGCACCGGTGTCGCGGTTTTCCGGGTGGATGCGACAAATAGGACGGGACCACCGGGATCTCGGACCAAGGAGTTAGAATAGGGGGAAGGGAGGATCGTGTCACAGTCTAGATAGCTACATTGGTTCTTTCCCCGGTCGCGTATCAGATACGGAACGGTACCTGGATCATAGCGGAGCAACTCACTGGCCTGAGGGAGTGTATCTTTCCCCGATCAAGATGCCGGGGAGTAGCGGTAAGCGCATAGGCTCGCGGACTCGTACGCGCACACAACAGATTTAGGATAGGAATAAGACATGAGCTAAGAGCACAGCCAACACACGACAAGTAGGAGCCACACAGAAAACCAAACAAAGGGGACTCAACAAACGAATGATTAATAGAGAATCCAAAGAGTACAACCGGCGCGGTTGGCAACAACGCTTAGTGCTCTTAGGAAACACACACACACACACACACACACACACATAGGGAGACAGGACAAAGAATCTCTGGTCAGGAGCACACAGGCCGCCAGCACGAGCAGAGACTTCCTCTCCTTGCTCGAAACGGTGTAGAGCACAAGACGAGAAGAGAGAGTGAGTGAGTGAGAGGTAGAGAACTCGGTGCTCAATCCGACAACACAAGACAGGAAGAGTGAGTGAGTGAGTTACATTAGGTAGTTAAGTCAATTGCTTCCGACAAAGATTTTCCTTGATTCCCTCACGCCAAACTCCCACATTCCTCTCTATCTGTGTGGGTCTTTAAAGTGCCCATTAAACCCTACTACCTAGTAATTACTAGTCCTATGTTATTAAATGTTTCACACATAAAGGCTAAACTTGGTACATCCGTGTAGACACCCATTCCCGCGTGTCTCGCTCCATTTCCCTCTGTGGCCAGAATCCTTCACAACACCGGTTGTGGAGGTTGATTAGGAGTCAACTTTGCTACTATTGTTGGGGTGGGTGTTGGTATCCACTCTTGGTGTTGCTCCGGTTGTCGAAGGGATTCCAACTGTTGGGTGTCGACAAGCGTCGACTCCGGTTCCTCCCATTCTTCCATTGACACTTCTCGTCGGGCCCTTGATGTAGCCTGTTGCACTAGTTGCCCCTCGGTTCTTGGGGTGTTACGCCGATTTTCCGAACTCGTTATCGGGCAGAGCACTGTAAGCCATCTTCCAAATATAGGCTTCGTAGGTTTACCACTTTGAATGCCTTTGAGTTGATCGTTGAGAGTGTCCCCAGTAGAATTTCTCCCTTTCGTATGTGGATATAATGAATCTTGCCCTTTGTTTGGGCATAAAATAGAATCAGGGACTCACAAAAATGACTTCTAATAGAAATTTGGCGACCTCTTGAAAAAATTCGTCTCTGCTGCCTTGTGTTTTGTAGGCTTTGGTCGATGGCGAATAATCCCCAACATACGATTGTAGTATTTTCGGTTTAATCTTTTCTATGGCATCAAATCCTTTGTGTTTAAGGTTGAGAAATTGGCGTACCTGTTTGTTAATGACATTGGCTACATCGATTTTGGATGCACTATTTTGGTGGAGCGTGGATGTGGTTCGGCATCTGCAACCTACAAATACCCTTCTAATCCATTGTTGCGTAGCCACTGTCGCAACCTATCTGATATAGGAATTCACATGTTGTCTTCTTGAGAGATGTCTGAACTGTTGAGCGATGGTGAGTTGTAGCACGGCTTCGAATATAATTGTGTGCAGAGAGTAGATGAGTGAAATGTGTGTATATTGTGCGCTCTACAATTTTTCTGTCTATGTGAGACAGAAAGTGGGAAGGTGGGGTTTTGAGAAAATAGGCGTTTCATTTTTTGAGGAAAAGAGAATATATTATTTATGACAATGATAGTACGAATATAGTAATAATAGCTCCAACACTCGTAATGAATGTTTCATGATTTTGTGGCTCGTCCATATACAGTCTAAAAAAGACCATGCCAAGAAGTCATCATGCTTTTTCTGTTATTTCTTTTATCTATTTGCCAAGACTAATTTTCTGTTATCTTTTTATTTTTATTTTTATACTAATAATATTTACATTATTGGTTGATTGTCGGTGTCGACTCCGACTTTGACTTGAAATGGATTTGTTGGCATTGATCCCTTATATGGTTTTAGTCGAAAACCATTTACCCATTTCGGCATGATTTCTCCTGAGAGTGTCAATTATCCAAAATGGCCCCATCCATCGAAATCGAAGTTTGTCAGGCATTGAACCCATCTTCATTTGGAAGACTAGTACAGGCTTACCAATCGCCAACATCTTTTCTTTTTGTTTTCGGTGTTGGTCAACAAATGCCCTTATCTGCCTCTGTTTTTGCTCTAGTCCACACATCGCCTGCAACCGATTTTCTTGTAACCGAAGCAATTGTTCTTTTCAAACTCATTCTGATTGCTCTTCATCCAATCTTTCAGTGACTTTTACACGTAGAGTTGGAACTTGGAATTCTACTGGCATTACCGCATCTACCCGAATGCCATTCTAAATGGAGTCGATTTGATGACTATTTTGTATGAAGTGCAATAGGCCCATAAAACACTATTTAATTTCTGATCCCAATCAGTTCTATTTTCATTAACTATTTTCCTTAAAATCATTTGAAGGATTTTGTTTGTAGACTCTGCTAATCCATTGGCTTGAGCATAGTATGGAGTACTCTTTTTGTGCACTATTGCATAATATGTAGATAATTCATGTACTATTTTATTAATGAAATGAATGCTTTGATCATTGACTACTTCAATTCCGCACCTGAAACGACACCATATGTTTTCGTAGAGAAATTTGGCTATCAATATCGTATGTAGCTACTATAATATATTGATTGCCAGTCCTGATAGATGTTGGTTTAAATGGTCCATCAAAGTCCATACCCCATTTTTGGAAGGGTTCTAATAGTAATACTGGCTAAAAAGGCATCCTATCTTTTTCTGTCGGTTGACCGATTCGTTGACACAAGTCACATTGTCTGCAATACATGACTACATCTTTAGTAGTTGTTGGCCACCACAGGCCACTACTCCATATTTTCCTAGCCGTTGCTTCTCCCACGAAATGCCCTCCGGCTATACCGCAGTGGGTTTCCCGTAAAATTGCTTCTTTCTCAAATTGTTGTACCGCATGCTGCCATATGCCATCAGCCCCTTTATGGTATAGTATGTCATTTAGTAGATAGAAATTCTGACTTATTATGACTAATCACTTCCTTTCATCTAGAGACATATTGTCGGGTGATAGTCCTGTACTAAGAAAACTTGTCATTTCTGTAATCCATGCATCCATTGTGTCCTCACCCATCTCTGTGGCTGCTACTGTACCGACTTGAAAAAGTTGAGCGTCGGGAAAATCGTCTTTAACTCTTGTTCCCTCTTCTCCCGAATACGGTTGACTAAGGTAATCAGCAATTGCATGTTCCACCCCTGGTCTATGAAGAATGTCAAATTCGAATTCCTGCAGCAGCAATGTCCATCTTGCTAGTTTACCTATGAGTTCCTGCTTCAATACTAAATATAGCAAGGCTGAGTGATTGATGTGAAATGTAAATTTCCGTCCCAATAGGTAGCGTCGGAATTTATTGATGCTATAAATCATCCTCAAAGCTTCTCGCTCGGTAGTGGAAAGTTTCCGACTCGCGTTGTCGTGAAGATCCGTCACTACGCGCGGATTGTGAGGCGGAACCGTCGGGGTTCTGGACTGGAAGGATTCAAAGTCGGTACAAGCTTTGGCGCAAGCTTTAGCGAGAAAGTACTTAAGATAGATTGGGAAAGAGAGAAGTTGAGATTAAACGATTGAGAGAGATTGATTGAACTTTTATCTTTGGATTTAAGAAACAAGTTACACGATCAATTTGATAACGAATTTCTTCCTCTTAATTTCATAACCAAAAAAAAGAACACGTTTTTTCTCCTCCCCCTTCCTTCTTTTATAGATGCTCTCATGCATATGATGCATGTGAGGGTACAAGACATGCATAAAATGCATGTTTGCCATTTGGCGCTTATGTATTACATGTGGTGCATGATAACCATGTCACTCATTTTAGCTCTCATGTATGAGAATTTACATGTAAAAGTACAATGATAGAAATATAAATTCAACTAAATGGCATGGCTTAATGGTAAGCCAATTGACTTTTAACTCGGAGGTGTAAGGTTCGAATCCTTACTTTCCCTCCTTGTATATGTATATATGTATATATATTTATATATTTATTTATCTAGTCGCCGGATGTTGTCGCCTTACTGGCGTCGGATGCCGTCACCTCGTTGTCGCCGGTTGTCGCCGGATACCGTTGCCGCTGCCGGATACCGTCACCTCGCCGTCGCCGGATTGCCGTCGGATGCCGGTGTCTCACTAGCGCCGGATGGCGTCGGATACCGTCACCTCGCCGTCGCCGGATTGCCGCCGGATGCCGGTGTCTCACTTGCGCTGGATCACCGGCTCCATCGCCGGTTCGGTTTTGGTTGGCCAAAACCCTTTATGAGTAGCTAGCCCACCTCCACTCTTAGTTCAAGTTACCTTGAACTCTCTATACTCCACACATAGACACAAAGATAATATCTTTTGCTCTACCTTATATATGATGAGAGCCGTATTTGTCGTGCCTATGTGGGATATCTCACAATTTTCTCTTTTCCTTTCACAAACTTTATACCCTCATATCTTGACATTTAGTTGTCCGTTTCTCGTGTAATAAAGTGCATTCGAAACCTCCATCATTTTGTACTTAGATATTAAATTTATTTAAAATGTTATCTTCACAATTATTGTATTATGTGATTCATACTCGATTTTGTACGTTTTATGGGATTTTCACACTATTGCCGAAAATCTTCACGACATCCACCCCCACCAAACCGCACGTCCTCCAGTACGTGCCAAGAAGAGAGAAAGTGAGATTTCGGCTACGGTGATCAATTAGATTCCTCCATGTCTTCATTTACATCCGCCCTATTATGTTCATCGTCGAGGTGATCGAGGTCAGGATCCTTGTCTTGTCTTTTCTTGAAAATCTTTACTCTTTTTCCCGCAATGGGTACGGGGCCAACCTTGATCCGTCTAGTTCCGTAAGGTGGTATGTGGCATTATCGTTGGCACTTGTCACCACATACGACCTGAACCATCTTCTTGCGAACTTCCTTGTTGTACTGTGTTGATTGTCAAGGGTGTTGTCGTAAACCAAAACCCAATCCCCTTCTTAGGACGAAGTCGATGCGTGTTGTCGAACCGAACTTTGTTCTTTACTCGGGCTGCCTCCATCATCTTTCACGCTTTTTCTAAATCTTCAGGTCTTCTTTCAAGTTGCCTTATCCGCGCCACTAATAACTCTTCTCGGCTCATCTCGTTCTCCCACGGTATCGCTACCCATGAGGCGATCGTCCTTTCGATGGGCATAATCGGCTTTTGTCCATACATAAGCTCCGTCGGCATATACCCTGTCACCGAGCTATGTGTCGTTCTATCAGCCCACAAGGCATAGGGTAATAGTCGTGGCCAATTCCCGACTCGACTGTTGCATGCCCGTACGATGGCTTTAACGATAGGTCCATGCCCTCACTCGATCTTCCCATTCGCTTCCGGATTGTAGGCAGTCGTGAGGGAGAGCTTCACGCCTAGTCTTTCGAAGAGCTCCGTCGCTTCGTGCGCGTCCAACTCCCCTCGGTCGGCCACTATCTTCCGTACACATCCATATCGGAAAACAATCTCTTCGAGCAGAAATTTGCAAACGGCTGAAGTCGTCTTATTTGTCAAGGCTCATCCTTCCACTTGATTTGTCAAGTCTTCCCTTGCCAGTGCTAAGTACTTCATTTGTCCCACTCCCATTAGCATCGAGACCAGATCCACCATCCATTTGACGTGTATGGTGAGTGGGTATATCGGCTGTAACTCATCACGATGACGTATATTTGAATATATTTGGCAAGTTTCGCATGTGGACACGAAATGGAGTACATCTTTGTACATGCTTGGCCACCAGTACTTCTCCTTCAACTTTTCGAACGTCGCCCATGTTCCTCTATGACCTGCCCAAGCACTCTCGTGGAATTCGGTCATCAGCGTCTCTTGCTCTTCTTTCTTTACCACCACTCGACGTGGTATTCCTGTCATTCTTTTTGGATGTCGCCAAAGGAATCCTCCCTTAAAGAAGTATCTGTAAGCTTTCTTTCGGATTCGTAGGGCCTCCTCCTTTGTCAACGAAGCATCTGTCGTCAATGTTCTTAGGAATCTACCAATGAGTAACCACTCTCCTTCGTACTCGTTCTCGTTGAAGGCATGGAGGGTTTGCGTGTCCTGGTCTTCCGCCGACAATCGAGCCATCTTGAAGAAGTCGAGGGCGACATCTTCATCTTCCGAAACCATGTTACTTCCATTTGAAAATCTTGCCCTCGACAGCATGTCAGCCATGGCGTTCTTCTTCCCTGCAATTTGACGGATCTCTGGGTTTAAAGACTTGATGTAGGCGATCCACCTTAGCATAGCAAGATCTGGGGTCGCACATCCCGAGACCATTCCGAGAATTGGGAGACAATCTGTCTCTATTATCACTTCTGACCCGATCAGGTAATCTTTGTCCGTCTTCACTGCCGACACAATACCCCAAAGTTCCCGCTTGACTTGGGCATATCTTTGTTGCCATTCGCTGAGAACCTTTGCTACGAACCGAACGGCATATCGCACATTATCTTCACCTTCTTGATTGATGACCCACCTGATTCCGGTTGGGCTCGTATCTACGGTCACGTAAATTGGTTTCCCTTCGGCATAGTTGGCCTTCCTTAGTGCCGGAGCTTCAAGAAGCAGTTTCTTTAATCTTCGCATCACATTTGTGTGCTCGTGTTGCCATTCGAACTTCATTCTTTTCTTTAGTAGTCCATATAACGGTTCAGTGACATGAGCGTGGTGAGGAATCCATATATGATAAAACGCGCACGCTCCAAGGAACCTTCGAACCTCCGTTTGGTTTTCGCATTCTTCTTTCATGTCTTTGGATGGCGAGGGCTTCCGGCCGTATGCTCCACACAAGTGACCTACCACCAAGATCTCTGGTTGCCCGAATGCGGATTTTTCTCCCGAAAATGTCAAATTCGCATCTTCGAGCCTTTGAAGCACCTTCTCGCAATCTTTCATATGATCCGCAACGAACTTTCTACAACCTTCCTTATCTTTCGATTCATCTTTCTCCTCATCCGAACATCTTTTTATCGGAATATCATCCAAGAATGGCATCGTGATGTCCGGAATGCAATCCTTCAAGACTTTATTCATGGCATTCACCATATGAGCCACCGAGTTCGTTGCGCCTTGGGGTAAGGTACACATCCACACAAGCCCGATCGGAGTCCTCATGGTTGTAATGTCCCGACTGTCGATCGCCAATTGGAATTGGTCATATCCGGAGTAGAGATCGCCAATGGAGTAGATGGACCGGTCCGCAAACACTTCGGCAAATTCGTCCACGCTCGGACCGATTCCGGCATTTCGATTGTCACCTTGTTGACGGGTTGGAGATCTTGGATGAATTGCAATGATCCATTCTTCTTGAGCACCATGAACCACCTATTGGAATAAGGAGCATTCGACGGTTCTAGAATTCCCATACTCACCTTCTCCTTTAAGAGCTCGATCAACTTCGGAAGGTGTGCTCTCGGAACCGGTATTCGGTTTCAAATTCCAAGGCACATGAGGCACCGTGAAGATCACCATCGGCTCTATAACCTTTGGGTCGGCGCATCCGATTTCTCGTGGGAAGAATGCGAAAGCCTTCCCATGTCTCTCAAGCATATCACGAAACATTCGCTCCTCTTTAGGGAGAAGGAAATCCTCCTTTCCAACTCGTAGCTTCCCCTTCGTCTCTTTGGTGAAGACATGACCTATCTTCTTCGGATCTCTTAAGCTTGGATCGTTAGCGACTTCCTTCATCTTTTGCCAGCTATCTTCCGGTAGCGGAGCCGCAACTGGCTTGATCTTCTTATCCACCGTTTTATATTTCGTGTTGATGTCAGCTTCCTTCATCGAGATGCCACGACGGTATTCATCGATGATAGCGTACATGTTGATAGAGTTAACCGAAATCACGCGTTGGTTGTGAAGATAGCTCAAGTCCACGACGTCCTCGATTTCGCCGATGGTGTCGTTAAATGAGGCTTCTTCCATAATATGAGTCACAAACTCTCCTTCTTCTATTATGTTTTCTTCTTTCAGCATCTTCTCGAATTCTTGTATCTGGCGCTTGTGCTTCTTGTCGGGTAGTACTAGTTTACATGCGCCACTAGGTGTGACACATGTTGCTTCTCCTCGCAATCCACGCACTCTTCTTTCTTGTGGGGTCTTGTGATTGCTCGGACTATTTGTGCCCCATGCTCTAAAAATCCGAGGATTCGCCTCCGAGACTATCTCGATTCCTTTCATGATTGGCTCGCACCGTTAGGAATTGGACCGATCTTTGGTGCCGTCGTCAGATGCCGTCGGTTACCGGTGCCTCGCCAGATGTCGTCGTCTCACCGGCGTCGGATGGCGTCGGATACCGTCATCTCGCCATCGTCGGATTGCCATCGGATGCCAGTGTCTCACTGGCGCCAGATGCTGTCTCCGGATGCCGCCGGATACCGTCACCTCGCCGTCGTCGGATGCCGGTGTCTCACTAGCGCCGGATGCCGCCGGATCACCGGCTCCATCGCCGGTTCGGTTTTGGTTGGCCAAAACCCTTTACGAGTAGCTAGCCCACCTCCACTCTTAGTTCAAGTTACCTTGAACTCTCTATGCTCCACACATAGACACAAAGATAATATCTTTTGCTCTACCTTATATATGATGAGAGCCGTATTTGTCGTGCCTATGTGGGATATCTCACAATTTTCTCTTTTCCTTTCACAAACTTTATACCCTCATATCTTGACATTTAGTTGTTTGTTTCTCGTGTAATAAAGTGCATTCGAAACCTCCATCATTTTGTACTTAGATATTAAATTTATATAAAATGTTATCTTCACAATTATTGTATTATGTGATTCATACTCGATTTTGTACGTTTTATGGGATTTTCACACTATTGCCGAAAATCTTCACGACAGCGTAGTATACTGGCCTATACCAGTTCGGCTCTGACAACTGCATTAAGGCATTGCCAATTGCTACATCTGACGCATCGACAAAGACGTGAAAAGGTTTCTCCCAGTCGAGAGGTTGTACCACAGGTACTTTAGTAAGCATTTTCTTGAGGCAATCATAAGCATCTTGTTCCACTGTTGTCCATTAGAAAGGTGTTTTATGCGCTGTTGTTTGAAGTGGCATTGCCACATCGGCAAGATAACGAATCATCCGACTATGCCTGGATCTAATTTGACCCAAAAACCGATTGAGAGCCTTTGGATTGGTCGGTGTTGGTGCTTCCATTATTGCCTTCACTTTGTTAGGATCGATTGCAATGTCGTACTGACTTAGTACATGTCCTAACAATGCCTCGCTTGTTACTCCGAATGCACATTTGGCTGGATTGAGACTAAGTTGACCTTGTCAACACCGTTCTAGGCATAGCCTTAAATGTTCGAAGTGTTCAGTCTCTCGACTATAGTCCGCGAAATCATCTAGAAAGACTTGCATAAATGCAAGGATATAGTCATTAAAAATTTCCTGAATTACCTTTTGAAATGTTGTAGGAGCCGTTTTTAATCCGAACATCATGACAACTGCAACAAGAACTCCTCATTCTGTTATGAAAGTTGTCTTTTCTTGATCTTCGGAATGCATACGAACATCATGACAACTGCAACAAGGACTCCTCATTCTGTTATGAAAGTTGTCTTTTCTTGATCTTCCAAATGCATACAAACTTGATTATAACCACTGAAACCATCAAGAAAACTCTAAATCTCATGTCTTGTTACTTCATCTAGAATGCCATCCGTAAATGGTAACGGAAATGCGTCCGTTACTATAGCTACATTGAGTTTCCTATAATCGACACACACCCAAATTTTACCATTTTCTTAGGCACCACTACAATCAGACTTAGCCAAAGTTTCCTTTTTCATTGGTCAGATAAATCCGACCCTGAGTAATTTGTCGATTTCTTCTTTGACCTTCACCGCATAGTTTGGTAGCGACATTGTTCCACAGGCTTTGCATCCTTGAGTAATTTTTGATACTGACAAAATGTTGGATCTAACCCTTTCATATCTTCAAATGACCAGGTCCAGCCTCGGCGTTGGCATCGGCTAAATTCAGTTCTTCAAGTGTCAATGCTTGTACTCTCTGAGACCCCTTCATTTCCTTTTTTGTGGTTTCCTGCTATAGTCGAATCTCTTTTAATGTCCGCTCATCCACCGGAATTTTATCTTCCTTGTCTTCTATATAAGTAGTGAGCGTCTGCAAAATGTCAATTTCAAAGAGTGGAATGATCTTTGGGTTGTCGTTAAAATATTGATCTTCCTCTACTTCATCTAGTCCTCCCATCATATTGACTGACTCTGCATGGACTGGTAGACATTGACGAGTTGTGTTGACTTTGTCCTGAGTTGATATCCGAATTTTAGTTTTTCCCTTTCTAAATGTTAGCACATTCTTGTTCCAATTTTTCTTAACATTAGCCATTTTTAACCATGGTCGGCCTAACAATAATGAATATGCTCCACGAGCATCCAGATGAAGCACTACTGTTGATATCTAAAAATTGTGACCCCCGAGAATGACATCCAATTGTCGAATTAGCGTGAGTGGCCTAATTGTGCTTGTATCGGCCATCCTTAACCATATGCATCCCACTTGGTAATTCCAAGCTTATCATAGGTGGTCTTGTTGATGACATTGACCCCTGACCCACCGTTGACAATAGTCCCGACTACTTCTTGACCCCGAATTATCACCTTTATTGAAGCACTTTGGTCATCCATGACTGTCGAACCATTGCTTGGATGACTATAATTGACCGATACTTGCTCTGCATCTTTTTGTGCAATAAGAGTTGCCACCTTTTTTGTAAAACAGGGTACTAACTTTCGTAATCCTACCAAAGGTAATGAGACTTGGCAATCCGCCAAAATCTTCAGGGTTCCTCCTGCTCATGGATCGGTAACTGTTCGGACTGAGGAGTAGGTTGCCCCTTATTTGATATCTTATTATCTGCATCATATAGGCGACCTTATTTTTATTAGCTTCTTCCACCCATTCCTTAGCGGCTTTTCAAACAGCTTCTTGCACTTCCCACTCCGATTGTTTTCCTTTGCTTCGAGTGGTCACTTGTTGAATTTCGGGCACAACCATATTGACGGTTGGCGCCTTCCCTTTTTCCCTTGTCGGATATTGATTTGCATAATGACCATCTTTCCTGCATGTGTAACAATTCGGTACCGATGAACCACTTGATTCACTAGTTTCATATTGAGGACGCCGAACATCCTGCAAATCGGAATTTTTCTCTCCCGAGTCTCATGTTGAAATTGCCAAGACCCCTTGGGCTTCTTGTTATCATTGAACCATCGATTTCCTTGATGATTATCATCTGCCCGCTGAAAATTATTAGTCTTTTTGTCTTCGTGATAATGACCTCCTCCATATTGTTGTCAGTTACCATGATCTCTTTGAGGTGAATAATCATGGTCATTATTCCAACCATCACGGCGATGATAGCTCTACCGATCTTCATCCCGTCATGAATCATAAGAGTCGTTACGCTGATACTCATCTCGTCTAGGATCTTTATCATTTCTTCAATTGTCATCACAATCCTGCTGATCCGAGTGATATTTATCCTCATAACAATCATCCTCTTGTGATCGATTAGTTGATTTATTCCTGTTCTCCTTATAAGAATTTTCAAGATAAATTTGTCGAACTGAGGCTGGTTTTTTGTTAAGCAAATTATATTCACATTGCTCGACAGAATAAGCTTTAGAATGACATATCGTACAGTGGGTACGTAGACTGGATTCCATTGTCGAATGTCCAGTGTTCAGGCAAGTCGTACACTGAACCGCTTGCCGAAATCGGAGCCCTTCCAATGTTGGTAATTTATTATGTAGTGCGGACATATTCATACTATTCTTATTTTTGTGTGTCTGATTCATAACTAATGCCTTATCAATCACCTGATCGATTGATTGATTTCGAAAATCGAACGCTGCTAGAGTTGTTCAAAGAGGTTCCCAAATTGCTTCGAGGAATATATCCTTTAATTCTTCATCTAGAATTGTCTTCGAGATTTGAAGTTGTAAATTTTGAAAACAAATCACAAATTTTGACATTGTTTCATGTTGTTCCTGATATGTTGCATAGAACTGACCAATCTGATCTCTTTGCGAGATCTGTCGATGAAACAATTGTATGAATCTGGTAGTTAATTGTTTGAAGGACTCGAACGTGCTGTCGTGCCTTTCGGCTCCAGATCGTTGCATGAGTCGGGTGGGAACCATTGAGGTTTTGGACTAGGAGAAAGAAGAATACAATATAAGGCTAGTTATGAATAGGTAGAAAGAGAAGTAAGAAATAAAACTTGTGAATCCCACGTGTTTAGTGTATTTAATCAATATTTAGATTGTAAGAAAGAGAATTTTGATGATAAACTCGTGAATCCCACGAATATATTAGATTGACCAATCCTTGTAAAATAATCAACAACCCCATATATATCTCTCTCCTCCTTATATAAGGATGGCAGAGGCTAAGCATAGCTTCATGCTTTTTCTAAAGTGTTCATGCACACTTAAAATGTGTATGAGTTGCCTTTTACACTATGCTTTTATTTCCTAAATATAGTGCTCATGCTCGTTAGATGTGCACGAGTAAATTTTTATTGGTGTACATTTTTCTTATAAATAAAGTATTCACGCATTCTAAAAATGCATGACTTACCTTTTAATAAAGGTAGGCGTAAATAAAGGTCTTATACATATTAAATCTATATTTAGAACACTTAGGATGTTAGGAAACGGGTCCCTCCGGATGGGAAGTGAGAACCGGATGAGAAGTACCCGGAAAGAGCCGGATGGTGAAGACACCCGGTGAGAACTGGATGAGAAGTACCCGACAAGAGCCGGATGGTGAAGACCCGGTGAGAACCGGATGAGCAGTACTCGGCAAGAGCCGGATGGTGAAGACCCGGTGAGAACCGGATGAGCAGTACCCGGCAAGAGCCGGATGGTGAAGGCCCGGTGAGAACCGGATGACAAGTGCTCGGCAAGAGCCGAATGATGCAGGCCCGGTGAGAAGTGCTCAGCGGATGAAGGGACATATTTGTAAATATGTATCTGAGAGTCCATCAGGGCTATATTTGTAAATAGCCGAAAAGTCATATTAGTATAAATATGACTTAGGGCAAACTCTTTTGTTAGAGTTGTCATTCTTGTTGGTGCAAGACTAGAGAGCGCGTAACAGTGTATAGAGAGAGAGAGAGAGAGAGCGGAAGAGGTCGTTGCCTCTATTGTAACCGCCGCTTGTGGCGAAGATCGTGAGCACGAGGTCGTTGCCTCCGTGAGCTCACTGTTGTAATCATTGTGATATAGTGATAGTTAGCAGTTAGTGGACTGTCGTGGTTTTTTTTCCCTCTCAAGGTTTTCCACGTTAAACATCCTGTGTACTCTTCTCTCCTTTGTGTCGTGTGTATTCATTCCCCGTTTTCTGTGTTTGATTCCTAGCTCGGTTGTGGCTGAGCAGTGCTCATCGGAGCGTTTAGTTCCTGTCATAGGATAAGTTAGTACAATGGTAAGGTTGGGGTTTGTCTATGTGGAGGTACAGGGTTCGAATCCCATGTAACAATCTCTTCTTCTATTTACAAATTTGAGTCTCTCACCGGCCTTCTTTATCCGGCTCTTGCCGGTTCTGATTGATCCGGTTCTTACTGGTTCTCCTTACCGGTTCCTCCTTCATTTGGTTCTCACCGGTTCTCCTTACCGGGTCGTCCTTCATACAGTTCCTCCTTATCCCATCCGTAGGAACAAAAATGCAATTTTCACGTAGTGTGCGAATTACACTACGACACTCGCCCCCTCCAAACCCGCACATCCTCCGGTATGTGTCGAAGTTCCCGATGCCTGTTGTTCGTCTTCATCCGTAGCACTTCCCAATTCCTCCCTTATATCAACTATCAATTGTAGACCACTTTCTTCGCTTTCTACATCACCACGAGTTGTGTCCGATTGCTCCTTGTTGTCGGTTTTGTCTAAGCTTACATAAGGTTCACCGTCAATCTGCTTCTTAAAAATCTTCACCTGTTTCCCCGCGATAGGCACTCATAGTATTGTTCCATCCAACTTGCATAGTCGGTAAGTTCCGTTGTCGAAAACTTTCCAAACCTCGTATGGCCCGAACCACCTCTTAGCGAACTTCCGTATTGTTGTATGTTGATGATCCAAACTGTTGTCATAGACAATCACCCAATCTCCTTCTTTAATCTTTCGTGGCCATAGTCGATGCTTTCCGTCGAATCGGCTTTTGTTCTGGAATCGTGCTTCCTATTGTCGGCATGTTGCTTCAGCTATGTCTTCCGGTCTTCCTTCCAGTTGTCGTATCCGGACTGCTAGTAATTCTTCCCAGCTCATCCCTTCCTTCCACGGCAGCACTATCCATGTCGCAATTGTGACTTCTGTCGGCATTACCGGTGCTTGTCCGGTCCTGATTGTATGTCGTTGTTAGTGTTAACCGAACTCCATGTTTGGTGAAGAATTCCCTAGCTTTATCAAAGTCGAGTTCTCCCTTATCCGCAATCACTTGTCCTACACACCCGTACCTACAAAACACCTCCTCTAAAAGAAATTGGCATACCGCAAAACACGTTTTCCTTCGTACCGCCCGACCTTCTACTTGGTTTGTGAGATCTTCCCGAGCTAACACCAAGTACTTCTTTTGTCCGATCCCGGTTGGCATGGCTACAATGTTCGACCATCCATTTGAAGTTGATTGTCGGTGAGAATGTTGGATGTAACTCATCTCAATGTCAAACTCTGGAGTAGATTTGACCCTTCTCTCAGCTTTCTATGAACTCCACTATATCTTTGTGCATATTCTTCCACCAATATTTTTGTTTGATTTCCACAAAAGTTGTCCATGTTCCTCGATGTCCTACCCAATTGGATTCGTGAAACTCGGACATTATCTAGTTTCGTTGCTCTTTCGTCCCGACTACCCGAAGTGGTATGCCATCCGGTATTTTCGGCTCCCTCCATATTAATCCATTTTTCAAGAAGAACTTTTGGACTTGCCTCTTCTTCCTTCGGATCTCAGCTCTCTTCTCTTTATCTTCCGATGATTCCTCAATCTCTTGTAGCACCTTCTTGATCATCAAGCTTTCTCCCTCGTATTCTTCTTCTCAGAATTCTTGGATTACATTTACTCAGCATATGTGCTCTGAAGCAAAGTAGTCTTCAGAAATTTCTTCATTATCGGATTCGGCTATGTCGTCTCCGAACCAAGCCCTTGATAGCATATCCACTACCGCATTGTCTTTTCCGGAGATGTGTAGTACGTCCGCGTTAAGCGACTTAACATATGCAATCCATCTTAGCATAGCCACATCCGGTATCGTGCAACACCGCATCATCCCGAGTATCAGAAGACAATCCGTTTCAATCACTACTTCGGCTCCAATCAAATAATCTCGATCCGATTTGATTGCTGACACGACTCCCCATAATTCTCTTTTGACTTGTGCATATCTGTGCTGCCATTCGTTGAGAACCTTTGCTCCGAATCGGATCGGATATCGCAAACCATCCGAGTCGGCTTGATTGATGACCCATCCGATCCTAGTTGGACTTGTATCAACCGTTACTATGATCAGTCGCTCATAGCTCGGTTTCTTAAGTGCTTCAGCCCTCCGTAGTGTTTTCTTGAGCTTTTTCATGGCTTTGGTGTGTTCCGATTTCCATTCTAACTTCTTCCCCTTCCGCAATAAGTGATAGAGTGGGTCCGCAATATGTGCATAGTGCAGAATCCATATGTGATAAAATGCACAAGCTCCAAGAAACCTTCGGACTTTGGATTGTGACTCGCATACATCTTTCATAGCTTGAATCACATCGATCTTGGTTGGTGACGGTCTTCGGCCGTAGGGCCCACATAGATGTCCGACTACCAATATCCCTTCTTGCCCGGATGCCGATTTCTCCTCGGAAAGTGTTAGGTGCACATCTTCTAACTTTCGAAGCACTTTCTCACAATCACGAATATGGTCGACTATGAACTTTCGGCATCCCCGATCATCCATAGTTTCATCTTTTTCTTCTACCGTGCATCCTTTCATCGGAATGTCATCTAGGAACGGCATCGTTATCTCCAGAATGCAATCTTGAAGCACCTTGTTCATTGCGTTCATCATATGTGCAACCGAGTTTGTCGCTCCTTGTGGTAGAGTGCACATTCGGACTAATCCTATCGGTGTCTGCATGGTAGTGATGTCTCAGCTTTCCACGGCTAGTTGGAATTGGTCATACCCTGAGTATAGGTCTCCGATGGAGTATATCACACGACCGGCAAATGATTCCGCAAATTCGTCCACTATCGGACCAACTCCGGAGTTCTGGATCTTGACCTTGTTCACCAGTTGCAAGTCTTGGATAAATCAGAGTGACCCATTCTTCTTCGAAACTTCAGGAGTTCTCCTAAGAACACTATAAAAAGAGGCACAAGGCATTATTTCGAACCAAATCGGTTCAACACTAGTCTTAAGCCTCCTAGCTACTATTGTATACTCTCTTCACATAATATATATCTTTTATCATCATTCTCTCACCCTTTCTCTCTCTCTATCTCTCTCTCTCGCTCACTCCTTCCTTCTCTCGAGAGTTCTACACCTCTCTGAGTACTATTCCTCATCTTTTATTACTAATTCCTTCTATTTCCTAGTAAGTTGTGTGAGAGGCAGAACGAGCTTTGAGTAATCTTGTATGAACTTCCGGTAAAAATTGGCAAAGCCTAAAAAGCATTGCACATCTCGCACCGAACGCGGAGTCTGCCACTCTACCATAGTTTTAACCTTAGCTGGGTCCATGTAGATGCCTTCCGAGGAAATGACATAGCCCAGAAATTCCACCTGGTTGCACCCAAAACTACATTTTTCCAGCTTTGCATAAAGACCATGTTCTCAAAGTCGTTTTAGTACTAACAGTACATGAGAATCATGCTCTTCTTGGGTCTTCGAATAAACCAGTAGATCATCCAAATAGATGATCAAAAAAACATCCAAGAGATCTCAGAATATATCATTTGCCATGTGTTGGAAGACTGTTGGCGAATTAGTGAGGCCGAACGGCATGACCGTATACTCGAAGTGCCCATATCTGGTGCGAAACGCGGTCTTCCATTCATCTCCTGGTCGGATCTGTACGAGGTTATAGGCTCCTCGTAAGTCGATCTTCATGAAGAACCATTCATTATCGAAGCAGATGCATCGGATTTCGCATTGGGGAGCATTCTGTCACAATGGGGTAATGATGAGAAGCTACATCCTGTGGCTTTTCACTCACGCAAGTTTGACGCCACCGAAATCAACTACGAAATTCATGATAAGGAGCTATTGGCAATAGGGGACTCTTTTACGCAATGGAGGTATTTTCTAGAGGGATCCTCTCATCAAGTCACCGTATTCAGTGACCACAAAAACCTTGCCTACTTTCAGGACGCTCGTGTGTTAAATCGACGTCAAGCTTGGTGGCCCACTTCCTCACGCATTGTCGTGCCTTGCGGCTCCGGATCGTTGCGTGAGTCGGGTGGGAACCGCTGGGGTTTTGGACTAGGAGGAAAGAAAATTCTAAGGCAATTAAGAATATGAAATACATTGTAAGAAAGAAAGATATGAAAAACTCGTGAATCCCACAAGTATAGTGTATTAGTGAGTACTCAAATTAAGAGAGGAAAATAGTTAGCAAACTCGTGGATCCCACAATTATATTATATTAATCAACCCTTGTAAAATAATCAACAACCTCTATACATCTTTCTCTCTTATATAGTGTTGGAAGAGTCTAAGTTTATCACATGCAAGCATCATGCTTTTCCTATCTTTAGTTTTCATGCACATTGCATGTGCATGATTAGCTTTCTATCTCATCCTTTCTTCTAACTCGAGTGTCTATGCATGAATAACTTTTTGTACCATGCATGTTTAGAAATTTTACATGGGATAAAGTTTAGTATAACTTTAAAATTCATAATACGCTAGTATAATGATAAGGCTTAACATTATTAACATGGAGGTGCAAGGTTCGAATCTTGCCCTATGCATGTAATATATAATTTTATACTTTCTTCTATTTACAAATATGTCTCTTCATCTAGTGAGAGACTCTCACCGGCCTTCTTCATCCGGCTCTTGCTAGTTCTGCTTCCTTCGGTTCTCGCCGGTTTTCTTTATCCGGTTCTTACCAGATCCTTCTTACCGGTCCTCTTCGTCCGTTTCTCACCGACTCTCACCGGCCTTCTTCATCCGGCTCTTGTCGGTCTCCTTACCGGTTTCGGTCCTCACCGGTTCTTCCTTCTGGTTCTCACTGGGTACTCCATATCCTATCCGGAGAACGAAAAATGTAATTTTTCACGTAGTGTGCGAATTACACTACGACAGCGTTTCGACTTCAAAATTACATATCGTCCGGGGAAGCACCAAGGGAAGGCAAATGCATTATCACAGCGTTTGTAACTAACACCGCGTCCCAGCGAGCTAGCTTTTGATAACCAAAAGCAAGTAATCTTGGGACCGACACGATTGCAAGCAACATAGGTCTTTGGCATGCCCATGGATTCCCACGTTATCAATACTATACGTGACGACTTGAAGACCGATGCTTTCGCGCAAGCCATTCTAGCACAAATTGATCCCCTTCGAGCATCTTGTTCACAGTCGTAACCACCAGGTACGGACTATCAGCAATTCAAATACCATGATGGATTACTATTCTTTAATGAACTCTTGCATGTTCCTAATGGTTCTTGCCACCTTCGAGTAGTCCAAAACTGTCATGACACATATACAGCTGGGCATTTTGGTAGTACTAAAACATTAGATTTAGTACAACGATCATTCTGGTGGCCCCATATGCAACAATTTGTCGAAGATTTTGTTCGAACTTGTGATACATGCTGTAGAGCAAAAATGCCAAGGCATCATCCATATGGTTTATTAGAACCATTACCAATTCCAAGCAAGCCGTGGCAATCCATTGCTCTAGACTTCATCACAGATCTTCCAGTCTCTAAAGGGTTCAATGCGATTCTAACAGGCGTAGATCGATATACAAAGATGGCTCATTTCTTGCCATGTACTAAGGAAATCTCTAGTGAAGAAACCGCTGAAATTGTCATGCGTGAAGTATGTCGGCATCATGGCCTTCCCGATAGTATCATCAGCGACCGTGGACCCCAGTTCGTATCAAAATTCTAGAAGCACCTTTTTAAAATGCTCAAGGTCACTTGTAACCTCTCCTCCGGCTACCACCCACAAACCGATGGCCAAGCAGAACAAACAAATCAAACACTGGAGCAGTATCTTCGGTGCTTTCTAAGCTATCATCAGGATGACTGGGCAGATATTTTCCACTTCGCCGAATTTGCCTATAATAACTCTGTCCACACATCAACTAAAGTTACACCATTTTATGCTTATACGGTGTCATGAAGTAGAAAGCTTCACATTAAAAGTCTACAATAAGATAAATACGTAACTAAAATAAAATTTGATAATGTTTTATATATAAAGATAATATTAACAACACATATGATAATATTATATATATGTAAAGAAAAATAATATATATATATATATATATATATATATATAGATAAATATATTATATTACACGAACAAGAGAGGACTTGAACCAATAACCCCACCCTATGACTTTCAAATCTTACGATTTACTCTATACTAATAATATATTTAGAATAAAGGATTTGCTTCATGATATAAAAACGACGTTACATGTTGTATTCAATAATATTTGAGAGACTCAAACCCACAACCTCTTATACCAAAGTCAACACACCTACCATTAGGCTAGATCCTGTTTTTAAAACTATATTTTTGTTTGTTTATTCTTATGCCATATATTTTTTCATACATGAAAGCTCAAATGAGCGAGATGCCTATCATGCATCACATGCATGACTTGTACCCTCCAATGCATCATATGCATGGGGTCACCTATTTAAATGGTGAAAGAGAAGATCAAAGGGGGAGAGGTATGAGATATCAATCAAATATATATTACATAAGAGATAACATAAAATAGAGAAAGAAAGGAAGAAGTTCAACATAAAGGTGGAGCTCTAGCTTGGTGATCGTGGTGGTCAACTCTCAACAAGAGGGAGGCGGTTTGAGCCTTATCTTCATCAAAATATTGAAGTGAAGATTGTTGTGGCCTACTATCAAGAAAGAGAAGAGCGATTATCTTGTGAGACCAAGTTCAAAGGATCAACGACGCTTACAACCACTTTTGTAACTCTTTCATCAAATAATTATAAATCTCTTTTATTCCTTCAAATATCATTCAATATCCTAGCTTGTCATATCTTGTTGATCTCTATTTACTCTATCTCTACTCTTTCGTCTCTTTTGTCCATAATCCCAGTGATTCCTTCCTCACTTTCACAATATCTTTTGTCTACGCAACACTACGCTTCTAGGCAAGCCACGCCATGACAATGGGTTGTCACCCTTGGTGGTGTGTATTTGAAACCCCAGAATCCTTGCGTAGAGGATCGTTTAGAGCGGTTATACAAGACGATTTATCTACTCATCTCCAACAAGCTCAACAAACACACAAGGTTTACGCGAATCGTCATCGACTTCCATCCAGTTTTAACATTGGAGATCGGGTATGGCTACTACGACGACACATCAAGACTACTCACCCATGTGAGAAGTTGGATTATCGGCGATTAGGTCCTTTCCGTATTATAGGAAAGATTAATGATGTTGCTTTTCGTCTCGATCTACCTCCGCAACTTCGGATACATCCGGTGTTTCATAGTTCTCTCCTCGAACCCTATCAAGAGAGCACCATCCCAAGACGTATTACACAGCCTCCACCCCCGATCGAGCTTGAAGATGGACCTAAGTACGAGGTTGCCGCCATCCTTGATTCCAAGATTGTTCGCAACAAGCTCTACTATCTAGTCGATTGGCGAGGATATAGTCCCAGAGAGTCTTCTTGAAGAATTCCATCGTCAATATCTAGACAAACCGGGTCCTCAATCCAAAACGACTCATGACACTCGTCGTTTTAAAGGGAGGATAGTGTCATGATACGGCAAGACTCGAACCCATGACCTTATGCTACATGGGTCGAGCTCTTGACCATTAGACCACACATTGTAATACTTATTATTTATATTATTATAGAAAATTGATGTATATTCCAGATTTCTCTAAAACATTCTAGAAACTTCAGGAGTTCTCCTAAGAACACTATAAAAGGAGGCACAAGGCATTATTTCAAACCAAATCGGTTCAACGCCAGTCTTAAGCCTCCTAGCTACTATTGTATACTCTCTTCACATAATATATATCTTTTATCATCATTCTCTCACCCTTTCTTTCTCTCTATCTCTCTCTCTCTCTCGCTCACTCTTTCCTTCTCTCGAGAGTTCTACACCTCTCTTAGTACTAATCCTCATCTTTTAGTACTAATTCCTTCTCTGTCTTAGTACTGATCCTAACATTGGTGAGGCCACTCTCAGTGGTCGTGTCCTCCAAAAGCACTCCAAGATCTTTCCAGTCTCGGATGTCCACGGGTCGTAGGAACATGATCACTTTGTTTGGTGCGAGGATAGCTTGATCTCTCGCAGACAACCTCCCGAACCGACTTTCGAATGACGAAAACACATCGAGGACCTTCATCCCCTTATCTGGTGTTTCCACCCAATCTTCGAATCCCCTCCTCGTTGCCTTGGAGGAGTCCTCAATGGCAAACGTGGTCTTTAGCACCTCTTCAAATGCCTCCCACGTCGGATTTTGCTGCCGTATCCCGTGGATACTCCCTTGAAGCCCGTCGGTCGCCACCCGGTTGAAGGATGTCACTTGCAGTCCTTCCGAAATCCCACACCGTAGCATTTCCGCCTTGTAATCTCGCAAATATCGCGACACGTCTTTCCCGTTGAATTGCCCGTTCCGTTGCACGAGCCGCTCTACAGCCGCCGCAATCTCCGACATCGCACGTTGTTCTCGTAGCATCCGCTCAAACATCGCCATCATGTTGTTAGCCCCCGGTTGATTTTCCATCTCCTTGCCACCTGGTTTCACGTCAGGCTCACCACTTGTGTCGTGCCTTTCGGCTCCAGATCGTTGCATGAGTCGGGTGGGAACCATTGAGGTTTTGGACTAGGAGAAAGAAGAATACAATATAAGGCTAGTTATGAATAGGTAGAAAGAGAAGTAAGAAATAAAACTTGTGAATCCCACGTGTTTAGTGTATTTAATCAATATTTAGATTGTAAGAAAGAGAATTTTGATGATAAACTCGTGAATCCCACGAATATATTAGATTGATCAATCCTTGTAAAATAATCAACAACCCCATACATCTCTCTCTCCTCCTTATATAAAGATGGCAGAGGCTAAGCATAGCTTCATGCTTTTTCTAAATATAGTGTGTATGAGTTGCCTTTTACACTAAGCTTTTATTTCCTAAATATAGTGCTCATGCTCGCTAGATGTGCATGAGTAATTTTTTATTAGTGTACATTTTTCTTATAAATAAAGTATTCACGCATTCTAAAAATGCATGACTTACCTTTTAATAAAGGTAGGCGTAAATAAAGGTCTTATATATATTAAATCTATATTTAGAACACTTAGGATAAGTTAGTGCAATGGTAAGGTTGGGGTTTGTCTACGTGGAGGTATAGGGTTTGAATCCTTCCCTATGCATGTAACAATCTTTTTTTTTTTTACAAATTTGTCTCTTAATCCGGTGAGAGACTCTCACCGGCCTTCTTTATCCGGCTCTTGTCGGTTCTAATTGATCCGGTTCTTACCGGTTCTCCTTATCGGGTCCTCCTTCATCAGGTTTTCCTTACCGGGTCCTCCTTCATCAGGTTCTCACTGGTTCTCCTTACCAGTTCCTCCTTATCTAATCCGTAGGAACAAAAATGCAATTTTCACATAGTGTGTGAATTACACTACGACAGCGCTGATGCCGTTCTAGGCAAACCAATTTGCCGACGGACCATCCAAGGACAAAACAAACTCAGCAATTTTAGACTTATCTTCAACTTCCGCCAACAGTCACTGAGCTCCATGGTTTATTTCTCATGTTGTCAAGAGTTTCCTAATGTGTGCTTCTGCATCCGTGCCATCTCGATACTTCGAGTAAGGCTAAGGCATATTGTCGTCACCCCAGATGTCGTAGAAAGAAACTTGTCCGAACTGACCATCGTCCGAATAATTTTCAGTTAAATCAGGAATCGAAGACCACTCCCGATCAGCGCGTTTCTGCTACGTAGATTGAAAATTGTCGACAAGATCCTCCCCTACACGTTGAGTTGTTGAGTGTGTGTGAGGACATTTGCGATCAACCGGTGCTTCCGGGCTAGACGACATCCATTCTAACTTGTTCTCTGTTGAATACAAATGTAACCGGGTGTGCCAAAATTATTGTGTTGTTCGGTTCGACAGTCGACCACTGAGACCGACAGCACAACAGGACCAAAGGTTCTATCAAAAAACTGTGGAATTACAAATGGAATACGGACTACCTTCCTGTGCAGTTTTACGATACCATATAAATATATCGTGATCGACTAATTGGCATAATATAATTACGAGCAGAATATAACTGAGTCGAATAGAACAATATATTACTTAGAGAATACGCAACACAAATTTCTACTAACTAATAACTGTATTAAACTCATACTAGAACGATAGTGTTACAATGTTCTCGATCCCTTTTTATAGGTGACCCGAAAGACAGACTCATCAAGAATCACACTTTGCCTTGTCGGCAAGAACTAACCAAAACTTCTAACTAACTCTAATATATGTAAAATGTTGACTCATTGATCCACCTCATCGATCCGACTCCAACTCTGTGTTTCTCCGAACATTGTCGACTCCGACACTTCCACACTTGTCCGACTCTTACCTGGCCTACTAACATACGCGCATTGTAGTTATGGGGCTCCTCCCTTGACAAGTGACAACTTTTAGTGGTCTCAATTTGCAACAAGTTAACCACTTCGCCATTTTTTTCCACAATAGAGTCTTCCTGAATTACCGTGAGAACTTTCTTTTCCTCGTATACAACTAATGGAAAGGTTTCATCTCCCTTCTTCCCTAAACCCTTGTCATAGTGCACCAAGGTATGGTTACCCTTAGGTGGAGCCCCAACCACCAAAGAGTCTAGTAAATTATTAACTCTTATGTCCATTGACGAAGTAGAAAGATCGCTATCTATAATATAATTCGTATTAGATTTGTGTTTAGTAATAGAGCCTCCATCTACCCCCTCAACCAAAACATCATCCATTGGTAATGTTTGTGTGAGAGCATCAATGGGTCCACCTATTTCCTGTTGGAACCCTTTTATTGGAAAGCGCCACATTCTTCGCAAGAAGACCAAGTTTTCCTTTTCTCACCATAGTCCAATCATCCACCACATATGTAGCCACCTTATCTTTAAATTTCTCCATACTATCCCCATTATGTGAATTCTACTGAAATATAATCTTTTGCCATATGACCAATTTTCCTACATTTGAAGCATTGATTTTGCAATCCAGCACTCGCACTTTGCCCCCAACTAATGTTGGCGATGTAATTGAAGAAGGAAGAACCATATTGGTCTACCCTAACAACCTCATTATTGGCAAATTCTGATTTTTTGCATTAAATCTATCAATTTCTACATAGTCATCTACCAATTGCCCAATGATAGCAGCAAGATCCTTTATTACTCTTATGTCATTAGCTCTTTGGATAATATGGAAAGCGAGATGTAATGTCGTTTCTAATCATGTTTACATACATCTCCACAGCATGCTTATTGAATTATGGTTGTTATTTCTCCATACACTACGTGGTCAATATGATGATCTGTAGGGTTCACCTGATGTTCTATGGCAACGTCAAGTGGGTTTTAAGAAGCGATGGCAAGGACTTCACTTATTTTCAGATACAACTTCTAGTCTGAGATGGAATTATGCAATACCTTCTTTTTTGTTGCAGAGCTTGTAGTTTTTGCTCCAGTTGTTTCTTATGTGATATCATTTGTTTGATCAGATGTTCAGGTATTAGCCTTTGTATCACAATAGAGGTGAGATGAAATGTCTCCTTCTGTTTTCTCTATGTACATTTCTCAAGTCATATACTAAGGTGTATCTTTCATCTCACCTCTATTGGTCACCACTCTTTGGGTAAGGCCGGAAACATTACAAAGAAAACAAATCGCCTAGAAATTGTATTGCTCATGTCATCCAAATCGAATCCAACATATCATTTTAAAAATTGCATCGATATTCCCTTTATCTTAACACTACCCAACAAAAGCAGTTTATCTACCATATCACGACTAATAAATTCAACATGGTAGCAGCCCTTACGGAGAAATTGGATGTCGAGAATTTATGCCAACTCACCTTGCAAACGAGCTTGCAACAAGTGCCACTAAAAAAAAGAAAGATCCTTTATTATTGGTCGCCACTCTTTGGGTAAGGCCGGAAACATTGCAAAGAAAACATATTTCCTAGAAATTGTATCACTCATGTCATCCTAATCGAATCTAGCATATCATTTTAAAAATTGCATCCATTTTCCCCTTAGCTTAACACTACCCAATAGAAGCAGTTATCTACCATATCACCACTAATCAATTCAACATGGTAGTAGCCCTTATGGAGAAATTGGATGTCTAGAATTTATGCCAACTCACCTTGCAAACGAGCCTGCAACAAGTGACATAGATTTGCACGATTTGGACGACCTCCCAAAGCATAGATAAAAATTGAATGATGTTGCAGGCGATCCACCTCCAAATGTAACTTCCGTTCTGTATCAGAAGAGAGAAAGAAGTCCACCGTGAGATCTATGACTAGAGAAGTAGGAAAGGGCAATACACAGGAGTCCCTTCTGCGTGTCGTCGCAGTATCGTATGCGCTCCTCATGTAACCTAATTTTTTTCCTTTTCGAAGTGTTTATTTATATTTGAATTTTTACCTATTATATAGTGCACACTCAAACAAATGATTTGTTTGAATGATAAGAATGAAAAACCTAAATTTATAACTCAAGTCTAACCCTAAAAATGTTTTGGATTTTGTGAAAGTTGTTACCAAATTTGTACTTACGCATTTTGTTCTCTAAGCCATAACTCTATTCAAATCATTCAATGTGATGAATCATATTCTTTTGAAATATATAATCTAGAAAAAAATGTATCGTTATGTTCAAGAATATACACATTTATCTCACTCTTATAGACAAGTTGCCAAGAAATTTGTGTCTATGCATCAAAGCCACCATAGCTTAAGCACCAATCAAAGGAACGCGTAATTAGAGAGTACAGACTGTATGAGTAATACATCCATGATTTATTCACTTATGGAAAATTTTGTGGAAATACTAACTGAAGTGAGCTTAAAGAATTCTTTGAGAGCTTGTAGCGCATAATGTATATCATGTATTGTGCACAATAAGAGAGTGTGAAACAATATGTACATGAAAATGTTGTGGGATAGAATGCTTTCTACAAATGTTAAATATTTAACCCTTTACGAAATTATATGAAGTCAAATCAAAATTTCACATCCTTGTTCATGAAAAGTGAGCCTAAATTTATTGTGGGCAAATATGTTTTCTTCTAAATGCTCGTAATATTGTGGCACTTTCCAATTATTTTAAGCATAGGAAGGAAATTCAACATGCATGAACGCAAAACATGAAAATTGAGATTGATGTATCTATAAAACGTTATGACACAATCAATAAGTATATTGTAAAACTAAAGCTCTACACCTAGAAATGTTTCGATATAAAAGCCTTAAATATTCACTTACATACATATGTAGGGTAATGGAAAATAGATGATTGTTTATGAAATACACGTGTTAGTAAAAATTATTTGAAATTGAATATTGCAATTGGTGACCAGTACTAAGGATGTAGTTATAACATCATCATAGTTAGCTTTTTCCTAGAAGTCTACATAGAGAGAACAATGTTCGAGGAAAATGTGAATTTTGCCATGAGTTCTGCGATCGCAACAGTTTGGATTTAAATTTTGAAACCTTGCAAGACACTTGAAAAATTACAACCAAGTTCTTGAGATGGTTATAAGTTTATTGATAGTTTTTGCTTTTGGTATTGGTGGAGTAAATGTGTATAATTTCCTTTCATAAGGTTTCACCTTTTATAGTTCACATGCATTAAATGTTATTTCTAATATACCTGTTTTCGCTACTCAAATGCATTTAATGCAACTTTTGATTTTATGACATACATATAATGTGTCTCCCCCCCTTGCCCACCACCACAACTATAATACGTTTGTTGCATAAATGTGTTCTCCCTCTCTCGAGGAGAGTTCTCTCAATTTGAAACAATCAACCTTATCATGATGAATAGTTGCTTCATCAATGTTTTGGGAATTCAGCAATGTATGAATCGAATGTAAGGGTTTTTTTAATAGAATACTATCTTCTGTTAGAAATTGTATTTTATCTGTGCACTATTTATACAAAACCAATTAGAGGTTAGCTAATTAGTAAGCAAAAGATAAAGGAAAGAAAAACTAAAAAAAGGAAGCCAAGGTCCCAAACCACCCCCTGGTGATAGCATGAGACCGATTTGAATCTCCTCGATGCCCCATACCATTGGTGTTGATATAGGTCGTACCTTAGATTCTGTAAGGATCGCACGTGCATACCGAACAAGAGCTATAGCCACAGTGGCATAGTCTCGACATTAGATAAGAAGTAAGGTTGACCTTCTAATATAGGCAAAACCCCAAGTTCCTGAGGTATTCACACACTTAACTACTCCACATGAAGTGGTCAAGTAATGAGACACTTAATCATTTATCTCACACCATAGAATTATAATTCAATTCATACCCTTATTCATTTTATAATTAAACCACACGTACTCATCATAAATTGAGGGACGTATACTAGAAACTTATCTTATGATCAATTATGGTTGTGCATGTAACATAATTTATTGTGAGATTTGCGCCTAATAATATCTTTGTTAGACCTTCATCTAGCATTACTAAGTTACATTTAATTTGGTAATAAATTACCATATTAAGCTCTTCCTACAATCTAGTACTTGTTCAAATCCAACCCTTACTCAAACTCCTTTGGATCTGTATCCGAGATAGATAAGCCCATTCATTATGTTGTCACGTCGTCCCTCCTTACTCTATCATAATCTCTTTTTTCTTGTCGAACATACTTAGGACATTTGCGGTAGTGGCAACTCAAAGCACTCTTTTAAACATTTAATACATACACACTTCAGACTAATCGAAAGGGGGAAGTACCTCCTCGCCTATTCTATTATCTATATGTATCACACGTGTGCATTCTACCCTAGTCACACACGAGAATACCACTCTAGCTTGTAGCATTTACTCCATCAACCATTATAGTTAGAGACAATATGAGCATGACCTCTATTCCATCTGTTTGCCTACTCCTAGGGTAGACAAACCTATGACTCATGAGACACATCTAGAACAATATCTGAGTACACAAATAAGTGGCCACAATGGTAGGAACACCCGACAGAAACCCTCTTATTTTTACCACATGCCACAATGTCAAGACAACCAACATGGTATTTGTATAACTTGTCACAATGCCATCGACATCTCATGAAAGTCTCCATCTAGAGTACAATATAATTAACACGCACGTGAATATACCAATCACCCTGATCATCGACATGACCCTCATCATTTCCATGCTGATTACCGATGTAGTGTAATATTGTTGATAAGTTCTCGGACCTCATTGAAATTACCGTCTAGTAAGTGTGTTGGATAATTGGCGTCAAAGACGAGAAATGTAGCTATCAATGATAGAGCATTGTGCACATTGTCAGGAATATTCTAGTACATATGTCCACACGCATGCAAACATGTTAGGATCAATTGTGCCAATTACTTTTCAGGATGTCATGGGAACCAACTTATAATAATACAATATCATAATTTTAATTCATTAAGAGCAACTAATTGGACATCACTTGAATTGGTTATTTGTTAATTACATTATTCTAAGGTACCCTAAAAGTACAACATTCATGAATCCATGTACAGTACACATCATATAAATTTTCCATCGTATCATGATTTTTTTTTGGGGGGGGTGTATATAATAGACTTGTGTGCAATGATGGATTTTGATCTTTAACACAAGTTGAGATCCATTAGCAAATTGCTGAATTGGGTGTCATGATTCGGTTGATCCGCGCCGCCGAGCATTAGCGTCTCGATCTGTTGGAAGTTTAGACCCTGTAGCATCATGCTCGTGGCGGCATTGATGTTATCCAAACCCGACGAAGATGTGCTTATGCCCGGCATCATGTTCTTCGGAGATGGCAATGTCAACAAATTGCAGATATCATCTAGCTGATCATTACTGCCAGTAGTATCATTGGTGGTGTTAATCGCATTCGAAGATACTATTGGATCATCGCAACTAGCGGGGCTCATCATCATGAGGATAGAGTTGTAATGATTCACGGATGTGCCATTAATGCTAGCATTCATATGGTTGGAGGAGTCTGCGGATCGAATGATGTTGTCGAGCTTAAGTCGGGCGCGGCCACTAGACCTAGGTGTCGAAACAATGTCAAAATCATTATTATATGTGTCTGAGGTATTGTTGTTGGTACAGCTAGAAGATCGATGGAGACATGGGGATGAGCCGGTGGGTCGAATCGGCTGCGAAGCTTCACAGGAGGTGGGGCTTGTGAGGACAAGGTTAGGGAGGGACAATTCATGCTTGCTCCAAGAGAGTCTACCACTAGGGTTTATGAGCTTAACAGCAGCTGAATGAGTAGGCTTGTTAGGGTTCTGTTGATCATCATGAGCAGTTAATGATATGGTACTAGTAGTAGTACAAGTTGGCCTAGTAGAAGTAGTAGAAGTAGTAGTAGTAGTATTCAATTTAGCACTAGCTAGCTGTGTACTGGATGGATGGAAGAATTCAATGCATTCATCATGATGGCTGCTAGAGTAGCTAGTAGTAGCTGTGGTATCAGTATAACTAACAGGTGAAATAATAGTGTTGATCTGCATGGCATTAGTGTTATATATGTTGTTGTTGTTGGTGGTGTTGATACAATTGGGGCTAGTAGACAAGATTGTATCACCAGAGAGATTGTTGCTTGTCAAAATGTTGGCAGTGCTATGTTGAATGTTACTACTACCTGTACTGCTCATTATATTAGGGTTTAGTTTCCTTGCCATGTTTATATTCATATACTTAGGGCTTGTGAGCTGATCAATTATATTGCATGTGTCCAGGTAACTAGGAAGTGTTGGTGGTGGTGCAGACACTCCTGGACTAGTAGTGGTATTTATCATGTTCAAACTGCTGAAAGCGCGAAACTTGGAATTGAATGGCATGCTGCTGCCCGCGGCCCCACATGCCGAAAGTGCCGAATTGATGTTAATATAGTTAGGGTTAGATGGTTTAGGTTTAGCTATGCTATTGGATTGTTGGGCAAGCCTTGTCTCTGCCTCAAGCCTTGCAGTCTCCCATTGAGCAAGGTGACTTGTGCTACTATTACTACTACTACTACTACTATTACTTAAAGTAGTAGTGGTAGTAGTAGTAGTATTAGTAGTACTGCTATTCTTCTTATTATGTTCTATATTGCTAGTGCTATAGCTAGCCTTAACCTTATCAATAGAGTTAGTGCTACTGGTTAATGTACTATCTTGCATGTTATTCATCCACATGTTGAGGGTCTCCAAGGAGCTTTGATCATTCACCATGACTGTATTGCTAGCTTGTGAATTGTAGGGCTTTATCCCATTGTTCCCACCTATGAGCTGGTTCAGCATGGACACGCTCTCGGGTATCACGGCACATGTCGCTGTCGGGGATGACGCCGAGCCCGAGCCCGAGGCCGACGGAGACCACCACATCTTTTGCGAGAATCTCTTCTTTAGAACCGTGTTCCAATAGTTCTTGATCTCATTATCCGTCCGCTTCGGCAATTGGGAGGCTATGAATGCCCACCTGGAATGAGATATATATATAAAAAGGAACCCTAATCATACTAGGTTATAAGAGATCATAAAATGACTAACATCTAGCTTGTTCCCATACTAGGTTCTAAGATATCTCCAAAATGACTAGGTTTAATGATTCAATCAATTGTGGGAATATTATCCCCATTACACTGCATTCAAGAAACCCCTAATCATACTAGTAGGTTATCATAATATGGCTATATCTGTTCAATATGAGAGAATCAACACATACTTGTTCCCAACAAGAGCATGCAATTGGATGATCTTCTGCTCCTCGATCTCAGTGAAAGCTCCTCTCTTGATGTCGGGACGTAGGTAGTTCGTCCAGCGCAGCCGGCAACTCTTGCCACACCTCTGAAGACCTGATTTTGAATATATTTCCCACATTAACAAAACTGTTTATTGATGTAACCATGTTCCAGTAGTAAGTACAGGATCAAGCAAATTAAAAACCAAGACTGAAAGATGATGATGAGCCTATGTACATATAATATGATCAAAATACACTATATCCAAGCTATTGCAAACATATTCTGTATTATTATGTATGTATCTGTAACCGCACGGGTCCTCGGAAATTAGCAACTGCATGTAGTATTGTATCTAGATAATTATGAAAGGATCATGATCAACATAATAATCTGTACTTCATAGTAAATTCGATTAGATCGATAAATACATGATACAAAATTTATCGATACAATTTGATTAGATCATCGATAAATACATGATGCAAAAGTTATCATCGATATAGTGGATATAAATTGTTAGGGGGAGTGGTATGCACATATACATAATATATAATATGATGAATTACCGCATTTCTTCGGTAAAGCTCGCCAGTTTCCATAGCCATGCTGATTGATGTGGTTTATGAGCTTTTCATCCTCTTCAGGAGTCCATGCACCTTTCTTCAACATGGACATGGCACCCTCTTTTGAACCATTTGGTGAGCGACCCATATGAGTGGTGAAGGAAGAAGAAGGATTCGATGGAATAATTCTTCTGATATGTGTCAGAGCTAGACCAAATGTCCCCTAACCCTTAAGTGTCTCTTTTTTAATGAGTTTTGGATCGACTTACAGGATGCTCTGTTTTTCTGTCCCCTGTATTTGCTCTGTTTCTGCACTGCACACACACGTTCATGAGGAGTTTTAGTGAAGAATGTTTTCTCTCCTTTCCTCCACTTTCTCTCTCTCTCTCTCTCTCTTTCTTTTCTCTCTTTTTATTTTGTGTTGTGTTTGTGTTGTGTTGGGGGGGGGGGTTGGAGAGGATCATCAAATTTCTTCCATCATCAATCAATCAATCAATAGAAACAGAAGAACAGAGAGAGAGACAGAAAGAGAAGGTCTAGTTAAATAGCTCCATAACCATAAATACATAACCAGAGAGAGAGAGAGAGAGAGAGAGAGAGAGTGTGTGTGTGTGTGTGTGTGTGTGTGTGTGTGTGTGTGTGTGTGTGTGTGTGTGTGTTAAAAACTTAATAGTAATTTGGGGGCTCCTCCCAAGCAACTTCTAGTGGGTATTGAATGAATGCCTAGCTATGTATCTACATATATGTAGTGTGTATATGTGTATAATGTGTTTTATGTGGGGTTTGTGTAGCTTGTTCTCTCTCCCCATAAATCATTTAAAATCACTAAATATTTCCTCTACTAATAGTTGTGATTGTGTATATGTATGTATGTACATATACATATGGTATGGTTGGGGTTGTGTGTAATACATATATGAATACATTAGAATTTAGTAGTAGCAGTGTGTGGTCTTTTTGGATACCTTTTCTTTCATGGTTTTTAAAGCATAATGCCTGCCTTGATCCACCACCCAATCTATTGAAACATCCATAACTATAACAACAACCATATGTTAGATATACTCCATTGATTACTCTCTCTCTCTCTCTCTCTCTCTCTCTCTCTCTCTCTCTCTCTCTCTCTCTCTCTCTCTTAAAAAGTGCCTTGATCCAACACACACACTCATGCTATATACTCATTTGTGAGTTGTCACACAAAAAAACAACAAATAAAGGAATAAAGGAAACTCGCCCTCCCTTTCTTTTTCGCTCATGTGCCGTTTTCACCACTTCTCTCTCGCCTATGTCCGACCATATGTGTTCACACTCATTCCGGTCTAGACAATAGTTCGTGTTCCCCCACCTTTCTCTCTCTCTCTCAATCACTCGTCACTTTGTCACTCTTGCTTATTTAGTATGCGTTGCGACTATGTGGCAGATGTGAATCGAATATGGTTGGTAGATGGATATGTCGTTTGCGGCCACTTGTTTCAATCCGCCTTTTTCGCAATGTAACGACATGGCCTCCAGCATTACAGTGTGTGACTTGACCTTGAATCCAGTTGTCACATGTACTCAAATGTATCATTATGGCTTTCGATGCCTCGTTTTTCCATCACTCTTCGTATGAGCCCTAGTCAAGCTTTAATACACTCTTGTCAAGACGGTTTGGAATTTGACCTTTTCAAATTTCGTATGCCCTTAAAGTTTGCACTTGAAACTTTAATGGGCTAATCACATACACTTGACTTGATAGTCCCCCTACTACGATTATAACAAGTGATTTAATTTTCTTATTCTGTAAGATTGCTCCATGTTGTAATTCATAGATCTTGCAATCATTGATAAGGGATAAACCATTAGATGGTTTATGATTTCACACCGTGTAGACATTTTTTAACAATTTCTCATATTATTCACGAGTGAGAACGTTTATGTAATAGCTCTTCCAAGACCTAACACCAGAACAATTGGCTATCACATACGGATATGGCATGTGATATGAGTTCTATTATATCCACAATGTTACATATTTTAAAGGTTTCATATACACTCACAATATGTTATCATGCATGAACCATCCCATCTTTGCGGCAAACCAACAACCATACCTTCATCTAGTACAAAGTAATTCATTTACTCACTCTGTGTATAACAAATGGTTATGATTCTTCGTGAAGTTAAACATCAAGCACTCTAAATATTCCAAAATGAATAGTTCTCGAAATTGCTCAATCTTTTCATTCCACATAGATCAATGAAGATGGAAAAAATCTTTAGATGACATACACTTGTCATTTTGAATACCCTTACAACTTTAAACCTAATATAAATTATCTATAAATTTGTACCAAGGGCCACCAAGACTTTGAGTAGTCGGATAACAACCTTTGTAATAAGAGAGTAATATTTAAATGTACTTGCATGTGTGTGTGAGGATTTCCAACTATGTAAATATGTGCTTGTGATTTCTAGGGCTAATACTAGAGAAACAAAACTTTGTGGATCAAGCATTCAAAAATAAACTAGGAGATCAATCATGACTATATTTGAATGGAGTTTAATGTATGTATTCTTAAGGCTATAGAATTGTTTCTGTTTCTCCATTAATATGTGGGCCCTAGTTTCCCCATACACATCCTTTTTCCATCACACTACGTTATGGCATTAATAACATCCACTTGCAAGTGCCCAAAGTAATCATAGACCCCATTGTTTGGTTTATTGGTAGTTTGTTTTGCTCATCATGTGACATGAATGATCATATTACTAGCAATATCTGCACGATCTACTCTTAAAAGTTTAATATGAAGTTCACTTTACTAGTATCCATGTCTAGCTAGTCTTATGAGTATCCATGTAATTCATACCATTATTCTCTACATGTGCCAAAGTATGCAATTATCCAAGCACATGTGCCAACTTGTACAATTATCCAAGCATACCTCAATATCTAGGAGTCTCATTTTGTCACTTGTGAATAGTAATTGTCCTAATCTTCACCAAAAATAGAATTGCATGTAACCAATGGACAAGTTGGTTTTATGGAGGAACATTTCAAATGCTATCTTTATATGTAAAGAAATCAGGTAATTCTCAAATAATTACTAGTATAGAAGTTTTACCTAGCTAAATCCTTGCTCTAAATTGAATGCGATAATTAGGTTTTTATGAGTAATGTTATCTTATTAAGATGTTATATCATTTCTTTAAGTGTGTGTTTAAAGACAATAATTTATGGAATTTAGTGAGGTGAAATATAACCATTAGCCATGAGACTTATCCGAAATTGAGAAAGGTTAAGAAATAATAAATTAGATATACAAAAAACTATTGATATTAATTGCTAGAGTCTAGAAATTTTGGTATACCTAGACCATTGTTCTTGTTTCACAAGATACGCAAAGATTGATTGCTAATAACCAATCATTTTCCAAGAAAAATATAGGTTGCTTCTGTATGAGCATGTCTCTAATGTAGAGCAATACAATGAAGACTAAGATAATTTGCAAATGTCCACATTATAGTTGACATTAGTCTATAGCTCATATTATCACAACCTTAAAACATTTTGGAAACTATGGCGAATCTTGAATCATGTGTTATATATCCTCAAAATGAGGAAATTCCTCCAATAACTTGTTTTATCATAAGGAATAATTTATTACTAAGCAATGGTAAATTGGATATTGAAATTTACAAACTACTAATGGAAAGCCCATCTATAGCACAACAATATAAAAAATTACTAGTAATAGGTACATAGTATAAATGTTCATTAGGGACAAGATCTTAGTACCATCAAACCTAGTATCTCATAGTCCCCAATCATCATCTCATCCATGAACTTACCTTATCTTAGTGTCATGATCATTTGTCATATGATGGTTAAGAGCCTACCATGATCGTTAGAATATCTTGGTACTACAAAACCTAGCATCTCTTAACCCCCAATCATCATCTCATCCATGAAGTTAACTTCCGTCTTAGTTCATCATCATCATCATGTGGTGGTTAAGACACTATCATGATCATTAGAACCTTGTTACATGACCGTTGGTAAAGTTATAATTCAGAATCTTTTGTCAAAATGGCTACCTTATACAAATCTATTTTTGCATATTGTATCACATCCTAGCACATTTGCTTCAAGGAATGCTGAATCTAGGACCTAATCATTTGTAAACTCATAACCTACCAACAATGCAATGCATAGACTCCAAAGCTGATCCCTTCCTCTTTTGGAATTTTGCACTTACAAGTTGCCACGAGTAGAAAGGTAGTTTCTTCCTCTTTCAAATGTTAAGTCACCAACTCATAACCTTCAATTTATGAGTTCATGTACACATTGAGAGGAGTAGCTATTTATTTAGAAACAACAATTTCATGGCATCACATTGAAATATGCAAAGGAGACACTGTAGTTTATATAAAATGCACATGGAGATATTTATTTGATGAAAGCAACAAGAGAATTGCAATGGTTGCAATCTCCCTCTAAAACAAACTTTGACTTATTAGGGAAAATTCTGAGGGAAATGTAATCACCCAAAAAGCCAAATTTATGGTAAACAACCAAGCTGAAATCTAAGTTCAGTACCAGAGCTGCGAACCCAAGAAGTCATGTTGATCTTGCATAAAATCGAATTGGTCCCTAAGATATGATGCTTGATGAATTTGTACTGTCAACTTTTGCATCATCCAACATGGATGAAAATGGTCTCAAGGAAAATTCAGTTTTCCAAATTGTTCAAATACATCAACAATGTTTCACAGCTATGAAACCAAACAGAGCATAAAATCCACCATAAAGAATGCAGAAGCAGCTAATCCAAGGCTCGTAAAAAATGTGTTATGACTAGCTAAGAAAAAATAAATTATGATTTAAATGTACACATGTTACACAACCTTGTTGAAATTATCTTATAGACATGTTGATTTATCTCTTATAGTAAGGAATACTAAAATACATGGAAGGATCTTCTACCATCAATGGATGAATTTTGGTGCCAGTTTTGTGCACAAGAGCTCTTGGTTAAGCTTCTATTCTCTATATTCATAGCCACTCTTTTTAATAACTAGAAACCCACTCTTTGACACACCCACGAAAAACATGGAGGTGTTGTGTTGTCATGTCATGGACAAATAGACTTTACGAGCAAGATCGAGAGATCCCTTGATCTATTTGTGAAGAATAATGCTTTTACATAAGGGAAACTTAGTAATCTTTGCTAGGCCCAGTTGATGCAGCAGCTACTTTCCTCCCAACACCAATGCTTGCAAATTGAGGCTTTGATTGCATTACCCCGTCTACTAATATATGCTCTATTTTATCATCCTTTTCAGGTATTGTTGATGTCGTGTTTCTTCTATTTGGATAGGAATAGGTCGGAAACCCATTCTGAGACATGTTTGGAACAATATTTTGCGTGATTCCATTTTGGGAGATATTTGGAATAGTAGTTTGCATGCTTCCATTTTGGGACAAATTTGTGATAGAATTTTGCATTAACCTCCGTGAATCGTAACTGTCCTTTGATGAGGTGATGTCTGATGGCATTCCAAAACCCACTACTTTTCCAGGCTTTGCCGGAATTCCTGTATAAAACAAAAGAGAGAATGGTATAGCTTATCAAGTATAAACACTAAAGACAACGTCATATTTAATGTCACAAACCTGTATGGTTCCTTTGAGTCATTTGCGATGTGGGCCTACAGCAACCATTGGGTATAACCCTGCAATCACTCTGCACCCTCTCCACATCTTTGGTTCGTTTCACACTTTCTTCCTGAATCTCAACAATATGATCTTTCGTGGAAGATGACGCTCGTTGCTCTCTTGGTTGCTCGCTTCCTTTTGAGTAGTTCAAACAAGGCCTGAGGAAACGCAAAAGTTACATTTTTATCAAAACCAGTAACTCATAAACAGAAACACCACAGAAAATACCAGAATGGTGGTTATTAAGTATCACTGACAGAGGACTTCTGTATGATTGGGTCCAAATAAAGCTCTTATACTTTTTCTATGACAAAACAGTCCAATCTTTCAAATTTCCAATTTCAAATATCAATATGTCTTACGTTCAAATTCCCTCATTTCTATCCCAAAATATACTCTTTCCCAGATTTTTGGGCGTTTCAAATTTCCTACTGTAAAATTCAGAAACCTATTTGGGAATAGGCCAAGTTATTAATGTTTTTTGACATGAGACACAAATACGTACCTACACCAATGGGCCTCATATAACTCTTACATGGTTTCTAGAGATGATATATCATATCTAAACCATCCTTGGAAAAATAATGCTTCAATTTTTCAGCTTTAGTGCTACCACAAGACCATATGAGAACCATCATTTGCTACTAATACATCAGCCATATGTGTGCATATCCAAAACTAGTAACATTTATGATAAATAATCACGAATAAATAAATTCACAACTATAAGCATTCATGATCAGTAATAAAAAACAAATACATAGTTTTGAACCACCTAGGCAAAGATGTATGTTGTCTCTCTGGTGGCACTGTTCCACCACCCTCTAAATGAGAAAACTGTTTTTTGAATTGATCCACAGCACTGCCATCAGACAAGCAAGCATATAAACATGGTTGGCCACCAGTAACAAGTAACCATTTCAAATAATTAAACAGAAACCTGGGATACAAAAAGTTGGGCCTATCCCCTCCACTCAAATAATCCTTCAGCATATGCGGATGATACTCGAGGATCTGTTAATGGCAATAAAAACGGATCTTCATAAAAATTAGAGAAGGTTCAATACCATTATAATTATGAAATTGTATAGTAAACCAAAGTTTATATTACCTCTCGATAGATGAGTTCCCTTACATCCTCTTTCGAAACTCTTCTTCTCTCGAATTCGAACTCCAACTTACTGATGGGCTGTGCAGCCGGTTCACGCTCCACTTTAGCTAAGCCCTTGAAGTAAGGATCTGCTAAGGCCTTCACAAAAACTAGTAAAATTGTTAGCAATCACTTCCTAGACTCAAACTAGAGTAAATACAAGCACAATCTCTACTTTCATATTCATCAAAGATGAAACAAGTTCAATGAGAGTGTACCTCCTCTGCAGAGGGGCGATCTTTGGGATCAAAAGCAAGAAGCTTTTCAAGAAGACGAAGAGCCATTGGATCTCTATTTGGAAATTTCTTAAAAAGCTGCATGGATGGCTTCTTCACCATAGTCATAAGATACTTCCTTGCTTTCTCATTTCTCACCTGTATGAATTTCATAATCACAATAGTATGAATAATACAGTATACCTAGAAGATTCACAAAGCCCTAGTGAAAACAGCAGGGGTAACCAACCCGTGAAATAACATCTGCTGGTGGAGTACCAAGTAGGTCTGTGATTAGATCCAACTGGTGAACCACATTTTTTCCAGGGAAAAGAGGTTTTCCTAATAGAATCTCTGCAAAGATGCATCCGATGCTCCAGATATCAATGGCTGGAGTGTACTGCAGTAAGAAATATAGAGAAGGGTCAGGTTGAAGGAGAAAAGGATTGAGATGAAAAGCAATAACCATTAACCATTATTTAGATGCTATTTAATCAAGAACCAGATATATGCTTTGACCATATCTCAAATGGTTACACAGCGCAATTATGCTTCCTTTCCCTAGGGAATGAGTAAAACATACAGCATCATTTACTATATCAAAGAAGCCAAACTGACACATACATGAAGATAGGATCCAAAGAGAGAACTCCAATTCATGAAATATTATGACAGGTTATGCTGAGGAGCAATCTTTAGAATTCACAAGAACCAGATCAGCAATAACTGCAACCACAATATGTAGTACCTCTAGCAAACGGCAATATGGTAAAGGAATCAGGCATAGACGCAATAAACAGATAGAAATACAAACATTTATGTATCCATAGTATGAAACAGAACAACGCTATATAAGTAAATATGCCTCTATAAGGCCTGCAAGCTGCTACAAGCAAGTGAGAAAATGAGAGAATGAGAACAAAAGAGATGATAATAACAAAGAGAATAACCGAAGTTTTACAGGTAAGAGTGTATCTGCACTAAACAGAATGTCTATCTCAAGAGCATCGATTTGTCTTCCACTTCATATATTTCATTGATTTGATGCTGTGGGATAATGCACCCCTATGCATACCATTACGGATTAAAGAGAGTACGCAATGATTCATATATCATGTATACAAACTTCAAATCCATGCAAAATGCATGAAAAAATGCACAGAAGTTCTATCGCTTTAAAGGAGGACTCACACATGGAAGCAGTAACTTTCTTGTTGCCTATTCTTTTAACAGAATTTAAAGGCATAACCTGGTGCTCTTGGCAGTTCAAGTAGGACCCTGGAATATAATGGAGATACTAGTTAGGGTGCTGGTGCATGGATAGATATGTTTTTGTCTACTGCATCCATTACAATATCTAATCTCCCCAGATTACCCCAAGAGACAAATGAGTACAGTATATACATTGTTGAAAGCGATCAAAATAATGTGAAATTTCTAGCAATCAATCATGCACATAAATGTCAATAGTCCTAAAAAGGAGGTAATAAATTAAACAAATAAAACTCACTTTGGAAAAGAAGGATCCACATAATTCTGGAGCACGATACCATCTTGTGGCAACATAATCCTGTACAAACATACAAAATAATAACTTAATTATTTCTGGGCACCTAAAGATTGCAAACTGCATGTTAAGAACATGAATTGTGTATATTTAAACAGATTGCTATACCGTCCAGAATATAGCTGTTGGGCTGTCATGAAATGCAACTCTTGCCAATCCAAAATCACATATTTTAAGCTTGCAATCAGCATTTGCAAGCACATTTTTTGGTTTCAAATCACGGTGGAAGACATTGGCTGTCCAGATCCAAAGATAAATATTAGTCAATGCTCCATCGTGAAGCATGAGCAAAAGAAGGAAGTTCTCAATAGTGTTCGACATTATTAGCTTCTGTAGGTGATGCAGAGCAATATGCCTAGCAACATACACTCGCTCTGCACAGCTTACATTCAAATGACAATGTGACCAAAATCACAGTGTAGCCATACATGCACATACAGGAAATTAAACAGAATTCATATTTCCACATCATGGAATAGCATAGCAACCCATATAGGAATCATGTATGCACATCATGAGAAACTACAAAACATATCAAATTACCACCTGTATGAATATATTTCAATGCCCGGAGAAGCTGATAAAGGAAGAATTGATAGTGCTCAGGGGTTAAATCATCGTTAGCCTTAATGACTTGATGGAGATCCGATTCCATCAATTCAAAAACCACGTAGATATCTTTGAAATCTCTTCCAGAAGGAGGAAGCATGATGTGCTTGATTTCGACAATGTCGGGATGGCGAAGGATTCGAAGCAATTTGATCTCTCGGAGGATCCGAGTCGCATCAGAAACATGCTCAAAAATGTCATTGATCTTCTTGATAGCAACTTTCTCACCAGTGTGAGAATCAACAGCTGAACACACCACTCCATAGCTTCCTTTTCCTATTATCTCGAGGATCTTATATCGGCTCGCTTCTCCATATTCAGTGAAAAACTCAGCCTCTGCATTGGTCTGCAGACAGATAGAGATTACGGTTTCTCTCAAGATTCTTGCAACATTAATTTAGGCCTTCTTAGGGTTTCTCTTGAGATTCTTGCGCATGAAGGATATAGAATCTTCCTGAAAAAAATCAAGTTCCAAAATCCAAACAACACTCCAATTGCATGAAAGATATGGAACTTAGGGCTTCTCTTGAGATTCTTGCATGGAGGATCTAGAATGTTAGTGCCAAAAAGAATCAAGTTCCAACATTCAAACACCACTCCTAATTGCATGAAGGATATGGAACGGTTGATACATTCATGACCCAGACCCAATAATCCAATTAATGTTTCTAGTTATAAGGATGATGTAGAATCTTCCTTACAGAGATGATCCCAAAATCCAAACAAAGTTTCTACCTGCAGGGAAGAATCTTGATTGTTCTCTACAAAGATGACATAGACCCATAATCCAAACAAGGATTCCAGATGCAGAAAAAATACGCAGTATTCCATTAGGCCCAGATTCTTAAGGCACGAAGCATCTCGATGACTTAGGAGACAAAAATCTAAAAAGAAAAGGGAGAGGAGACAAATTAGGGAATGTGAATGTGAACAAGATCTTACCTTGGGACGAGAGTCAGCCAGTTGCATTGCTCTGTTTCAAATGAACAGCCGT